>NW_007737915.1:701-4206 GCF_000696425.1 Galeopterus variegatus | reverse complement strand
GCGATCCGTTGCCGGACACGGAAAAAGACAAAAAGACAAAAAAAATAAAATAAAAATAAAATAAAATAGCACACTACTTATTTTTTGTATAACTAGGGCCATGGCTATATTCTAAACTCCCTCTTTAGGAATTGTGCCATTGTATTTTTAAAGTCTTATATAGAGGAAACACTTCCTACTTCAATCATGTCTTATTCTAAGAATGCATGTATTTTAGGCCATCCTGAGTTTTCACTCTTTCTCTGAACAAATGACGTAAAGGATAATAATTATACATGTTATACTGTATTTTACATCTCTGTGCCTATTTTATTTAATTTTTAGGATTGTCTTTTAAATTTTTATCTCTAACAAATGAGTTAGTGGCACTCTCAATATTTTGTATAGATTTTTTTTTTTTGCTGCTCAGAAACACATAAATCCATTTATTTGACCTTCATAATGAGTCGAAGTTGATATTGGAAGGTTAATGAGGCAATTATTCTTATAGAGAACATCAGTTACAAAGGCATAGTTTCTTCCTCCCTTTAATATGCACATTAATTAAAGTAATTTTTTCTTTGCTATTTGCATTGATAAGTAATCATCAATGAAGGAAGGAATAATTAAGATTCTAAGTATCTCCTTTGTAATTTGGAGTCTTAAGTTCCAAGGTATAAAAGTTTTTCTGATATAATAGGTACTTTCAGATTTTCCATGTATAATTTTCTGTATTTTTTTTCTTTCCATTTATTACAGAGGCAGAAGCAATGGGTGTTGCTATGACTATCTATCAATTACAGGGAGAAGAATGTACACTGAAAGTATTTCCTGAATCTGCCCTTGACTATTACCTCAAATACAACTCAGTTGGTTTGCCATGACATATAATCATAAACTAATAGTTCAAAAATATTTATTGGGTTTTCTTTCAGGTTGGCCTGTAGAATCTATCTTAGGACATACTAAAATTCATTTTCTATTAATAGGAAAATATACATTTATAGGTATGCTTATCAGAACACAGATTCTTAATAATTTTTCTACTCACACAAGATTAATCTGCTATAGCAATGAGCTAGCCAAATCTATGGGTATGTAAAATTGTGAACAAGCTTAATTAAATATTATTTGGCTATGCACAGTTACTTCCCATATTAAATCTAAACCAAATTTAATTATTATAGTTTAAATATATATCTCTGTCTCTATATCTGTATTTAGAAATAGATATTTATACACACATATTGAAGAGCAAATATAGTTACATTTTGTAAAACTCTGACAATGTATCTGCTTCTGTAACTCAGAGTAATAATTTTTCTCAAGCTGACTTTATTTACCAAAATGCTTTGATGAGATATTTGCTTGTGAAAAGTGGGGTTTAGACATAGCTGGGAGGACTGAGTAGAGAGGCAAACAAACATTAAGTTGCTCTTTATAATAAAATAAGACTTTTTGAATTCCTGACAGGTTGAAAAGGGAGAAATCGAGGGGGAGAGTCACTGAAAGGAAGGAAGAGAAAGGAGGTATACAAGCCAAGGAAAACCAGAACGCTATGCTGTGTGATGGCAAATGAGAACAGCTGAAAGATGGTTTATAAACAGGACTGTCTGATTTCCCATAATAGACTCTTGGTCATTCAGAGCTTCACTTTCCCCCACCCCACCCTCATATTTAACTCCTCAAACTTCAGTGACGGTCTGAGCAGGGGCACGCCCACCTGGGGAATGCATATGTAAGGATGCTTTCAGGATTGGGTAGATCCCAAGAAGAGCAGCAGTAGCTAATCTTGGGTAGAGAAAGGATCCACAGACTGATCCACCTAGACAGTGCAGGAACTCAGGGCTAACAGGTTTTGGAAGCCAGTGAAATAAATTTTCCCCTATGTTAAAATTGAATATCAAATGTTCCAGTACCTCAGTTAGCACCAGGTTACACACATAATATATTTAGCATGTTCTATGTGTGATCTGCTAGATTTAGGTCACCAATAACATCACCACATTCCAAATAATATTATTTTGGGATTTACTAGTGAATACTGTAATCCCCCAAAAAGGAGGAAGTCTGATTTTGAGGGGAAAATGCCCCGCATAGTAAAACCTCAAGCTCTCTCCCTCATATACTATTAAAATGTCAGATTGATGAAAGGGCCACATATCTCTAAGGTTACTCAACCTACTTGACAGAAATCTGGGAGGGAGAGTGTGGTATTGTTCATACCCTCACAAACTGGATGGAGAAAAGTGGGGCTGAATTTTGATTTTTCCATTTAAGCAAGATATACGTGTCAACCAAAATTAAGGCTGTTGTGTCAGAAATAATTTTGTAGAGTTTACTGGGAGCCAAAAGTGAGGATTGACTCAGAAAACACTGGCTGATAGTGCCAGAGAAGTGCCCCCTGTTGAACTCTTTTACCTGCCCATAATCCTGCTCACTGGGCCAATTGTCGAGCTAGGGCTGTGTCTGGAGCTCACAGACCCCTCAAGCCGGTTCACAGACTGGGTCACAAACCCTTCACATGCAGGTCTATGAGCTAGGTAACTGGCAAACAGTTCCTTGGAAGCCATAGGTTGGAGAGCATAGCCTGTATGGAGCAGACGCCTGAGGCACTCAACGGCAGCCAAGTCGTGGTGCTGTGCAGGAGCACTAATTCCACCCACATACAACTTATTTACAAAGAATGCGCTGTACCACTCCCAACTGGATGGGCAGGCGAGGGGCCCTGATTAAATTATTCTATTTTCCCAACACTCCCAATAAAGTCTTCATGGACAGAAAGGATGAAGAAAACAGATTGGTCATTTCAAAGTTACTTTTCTTTAAGGTGAACACAGGGAAACAGAACAGTAGGCAAATAACTGATTAGTTGGCATCAGGTTACTTCAGGCTATCTCTTTTGTGTAAGGATTAAAGCAGAGGGAACTTCATTATCATACCTATTGAAGATTTAAACTGGCCTATTTGGGAAATTGGCTGTTAACTATTTCCCTTGAATTCTGGGAAGATCAGACCACAGCCTAGGTAATGTGGTACTTAGCAGGGGTGACTCCATTTTGAATTTTAGTCTAGTCTTTTGGGGACTAGTGCAGAAACTTAGTTCAGAAAAATTGCCTCTATCCCTATGTAGGGATGGCCGGTTAGCTCATTTGGGAGAGCGTGGTGCTGACAACACCAAGTCAAGGGTTAGATCCCTTAAGGTATCGGTCATCTTTTGGGGGAAAAAAAAACAAACAAACAAACCCAAAACCTAAAAAACCTCTCAAAATTGTCTGCTATAATTTTTATTAATATAAATAACCTAAAATTTTACTCTTTACTGAGATATGGAATGTAAGTAAAGATTTGATGTCATAATTGAAAATTATTCTTTGTTAAAATCATGTTTAATCCTTGCCACATATGGCTGGCAACCAACCCAGAAGGCTGTTAATGCTGTTAATCAGGTTGGTTTATAGTTGTTATTATTTAAAATTGACATATATTTTGAACAAAAAATAACCTTTGAAAAGCACAAGTTATT
>NW_007737915.1:0-639 GCF_000696425.1 Galeopterus variegatus | reverse complement strand
ATATGGCTGGCAACCAACCCAGAAGGCTGTTAATGCTGTTAATCAGGTTGGTTTATAGTTGTTATTATTTAAAATTGACATATATTTTGAACAAAAAATAACCTTTGAAAAGCACAAGTTATTATACTGATTATGGTAGGGTAATTTCCCCCCAATCAGATTAGAAAGAAAATTGCATTTCAGTTTCTTCCACCCAAATTAATTTTACAATTTAGACACTCATTTGGATAATAAGTGACTTCTTTTAAAGTGAAAATGTATGGGGATCATTATTCATATTTTAGTATAATTGTTTATTAGATGGCATTTCTCCTAACATATGTAAAATCATCCACAATGAATAATTGAGTATTAATAGAGTCAGAGAGGAAGATTTAATTTTGATTAAGGGTCAACAACAATGGGGTCCTTTTTTTTTTTTTATTTTGTCAATATACAATGTAGTTATTTATTGTGTCCCATCACCGAAACCGCCCTCCCTCCTCCCTCTCCCCCCTCCCACCCAGGTGTGTCCCATCCATTTTCTTGTTGCAAGAACTTCAAAAAAAAAGTTGTGGTTGTTATTGATGTTGTTGTTGTTGTTTGTTTTTTTGTGTGTGTGTGAGAGTGTGTGTATGTGTATGTGTGTGTGTGTGTGTG
>NW_007737914.1:47177-48695 GCF_000696425.1 Galeopterus variegatus | reverse complement strand
TATTCTCATCTTTTATGATTTCTTTGTGACTATGGCAGACTTTAGGGAGGGAAAAGAGAAAAGACATTTGGTCAAGCCACTGTAGTTAACAGGAGGTCGGTGAATCCAATTTTGAAGTAGACTACTTCTCATTGCTAATTTCCTTTAGAAACTGCAGCTGCAGTTCTCTTTCTCCACTATTTCTCACTCAATATATTATGTAAGCAAAGCTGATAATTTTCCAAAAATCTTTAGTGTGTTTTACTTACTTAATCCTTATAAAGTTCTTTTGAAATTGGCATCATGCATCTTTTCGCGAACTGGCAACAAGGAGCTTTCAGTCTGGTGAGTGATACCATTAGCTCAAGACAGCCTACTACATCACCAATGTTGTATTTGTTATTTTTTAAATATACCTTTTTCTCAACCATCTATATATACCAGTCCATCTAACTTGATGGTCATAACAACAGCTTCATTTTATTGAGCACTTAGTATACACTGCACATTGTGCTAGGTGATTTATAGGTCTTAACTCTTTCAATCGTCTTCACAGCCCTATGAGACAGATACTATTATTACCATCACCATATTACAGATGAAGAAAATGAAAATCAGATAGGGTAAGTGATTAGAATAATATCATACGATAAGTGACCAAGCTGAGATTTTAGCAGGGACAGCCTGTGTTCCACCCATGGAAAACATCGTGTGAATTGCTGCTTTAAGATTTTTGAGGTTTGGGGTGGCGGCATTCGGGAGCCGACACCGGAGATCCGAGCAGGAAAAACCAGCAACCTGGCGCTGGGCAAAGGGCTGACACTGAGATGTGTAGAGCGCGGTGCGGGCGATGGGAAAACTGTAGGTCTGTAGAAATGATTTTAACTTTTCTCGGATTTCGCACTCAGATCTCCAAACTTCTCCCCAGGATAGCCAGTGCATTGGAGTGTTCAAAGCATTCTTTCGTGTTAAGTAATCCTGGAATATTGGCTTCACCAAGTCCCTCCAGTACGTGACCTTAAACAAGTTACTGGCCTCTGTAAAACCCCAGTCATCTCACGAGAAAAATGGCACCATATATTGATTCGTATCTCGTTTGGTAGTCCTTTAAAAAGTATGTATCAAGCGCCCACAACACCTCCTTGGTTTGCGAGGTTTAAATAAGATAATGCATGCAAAGCTCTTAGGACAGTGCGACAAGCTGGCACCCACAACCCAATTATAGTTGCTGCTGTAATTTATTCTTTTGTTTTCTGAGCTTTCATGCTTCAAAACCTACAGATGTTATTTGAATCTGAGATTATAAAACTAGGTGTTGGCGGTCTTCTAACTTACAGACCAAGGATTTTTTCTTTACTAAACTGCCTCCTTGGCATTCAGCACCAACTACAGGAGTCTCTTAAGATTGAACACTGCTTCCTGTCAGGATTTTATGTGTTAGAAGCTGCTTCTTCTAACAATGAAGTGGTACGTACCCTTTGACATTACTTTCATGAGACTGCTTTTTCTAACTTTGCCCTGTGCTTCTTTCTGTGTAGT
>NW_007737914.1:0-46177 GCF_000696425.1 Galeopterus variegatus | reverse complement strand
CACATGTTCTCACTCATTGGTGGGAGCTAAAAAATAAACAATTTAATTCACCCACATACACTCACAAAAAAAAACCGGGGGTGGGGGGTGGGGAATAAGATATAACAAGTATACTTTTTTGAAGTTGTTACAACAAGCAAACGGAAAGGACATTCTTGGGCGGGAGGGGAGAGAGGGAGGAGGGAGGGAGGTGTCGGTGATGGGCCATAATAATCATATACATTGTATATTGACAAAATAAAAATTTAACGGGAAAGAAAAAAAAGGATGTAAAAAAAAAAAAAAAAAAGATTTTTGAGAAAGGCTATAAACAACGTGTATTACACTAATGTCTGCCCAGAATACCAAACACAAATCTAATGCTCCCAAAACCCCCATCAGGCATTATTTGTTCATGAACAGCCAATGTGAAACAAAGCCAATCCTCTTCCCCAACTAAAAAAAATCCAGATTTAATGAATATTTCTCCTTATGCTTAATTTTTAATTTTAACAACATGACATGGCAAATGCACAGAGTTAAAAATGAGTGCTAAATACTAATAGATTAAAAATTTTAGATAAATTTAGTTTAAAAAATGAGACTCTTGCCCTAATGACACCTCAATTTTGTTTTCTAATCTGTCCATGGAATTTTTTTCCAACTATCACATTTTTAAATTTCCAAAACATTTTTTTGTTCTCTACTCTTTATTCCTAGTACTCTGTCCTGTTTGTTTGTTTTTTTTAGTGGAACTTCAACTTCTGATTTTTTGTTGTTTATTTTGCTTTTTAGTTTTCTTCTGTTTCGCCCATCATTTGGTTCTTGAGTTTCTTTTTGTTGGCTGGCTGGCTGACTGATTTGAGTGTCTCTCTTTCACTTTTGAGGCTTTCTTCATATATCTAATGATCCCTGGATGCTCCTTCATATTTAAGAGTGAGGTACTAAAAACTGCTGGGGAGCTCAGCGTGGATGGCAGGCTTGTTGACTGATGAGCTTCTCCACGTGATGATCAAGTATACTGTCGCCTTTTCATTGGGAGACCTCCAAATGTCAGTATGTGGAGGTTTTTCTATTGAAGCTCTTCAGTTTTGCCAGAAAGAAGTGTTGGGTGGAGAAAGAAGGGAACAACTCATCTAGGTGCTGGGTTGGGGAAGAGTGAAGAGAGGAGGAGGAGGTGAGCATCTTACACTTCATAGTGTAGACTTGTGCACGATCCCTTTATTTTCATCCCCATGCTTCACGCCTCTAGTCTGGGGCATCTCTGGTTGTAGTGCTCTTCCCATCTCTGCTGGGGTGCAGAAATAGATGGTCCAAAACATCTGAATATAGACTTTTAAACAATTCCCATTTTGTGCTGAAAAACTGATCTCTGCCTTTGGGAATACCTGGAGCTTCCAAACAAGAGGAAGTTTCTCAAGACACCCCTGGGAGAAGCCAGCTTGTATCTTCTCTTTATTGACCTCTGTCCACATTTAGATTGTGCAAGAGTACTTCCACAAGTTTATGGAAAAACCAAATTGAAAAACAATACAAATCTTTCTATGAACTTTTTGAAGTACCGTCATATATTCCTTTTGTGAACTCAGTTACTGCTGCTCAATTGACTTTGTTTTGCAAAAAAATTATTAAAATCTTTTGTCAGTGTCTCCTCTAGTGTTGTCTTTTCCCTTATATATTCTCATCTTTTATGATTTCTTTGTGACTATGGCAGACTTTAGGGAGGGAAAAGAGAAAAGACATTTGGTCAAGCCACTGTAGTTAACAGGAGGTCGGTGAATCCAATTTTGAAGTAGACTACTTCTCATTGCTAATTTCCTTTAGACACTGCAGCTGCAGTTCTCTTTCTCCACTATTTCTCACTCAATATATTATGTAAGCAAAGCTGATAATTTTCCAAAAATCTTTAGTGTGTTTTACTTACTTAATCCTTATAAAGTTCTTTTGAAATTGGCATCATGCATCTTTTTATTGAGCTTTCCAAAAACAGCAAGCTCTGAATTTTAAAAGCACAGTAAAATAAATATTTGATATATACAAGACGAGAATACATTATGTTCATTCTGTTTTAGTTCCGTTCTTTACTATTTATTGCAAAATAAATTTATTGACTTCTCTTCTTTGTAATTAGCCACTTAACCACATTTTCTTATTGGTGCAAAGTCTTTCAGATAAGTCTCTTAGGTTTTCTAGATCTATATCTTCTGGCAATATCTTCTAGATCTATATCTTCTGGCCTTATGTTATCAGCCCAAACCAATAAAACTAAGCTATATAAAATAGTGGTGAAAGTGGTAATTTTTGTATTGCCTCTGATTTTCATGGCAATAGTTTTGGTTTCATATTTCAATAGGTCTGTTGTTCTAGTTTTGTAAATAGTCTCTACCATGATCAGGTAGTTACCTTCTTTCTATTTTACTTAACATTTTTATTAAGAAATGGCTACTAATTTTTTTCAGAAGCTTTTCTTAGCATGTAATGAGATAATCATGTACTTCTCCTTTAATTAATATTCTGAACTATAGTGATACATTTCCTAATATTAAATTATCCTAGAATTTATATAATAAATCCATTTCATATATGTATGTTATTCTTTTACTACGCAGCTAGGTTTGATTTACTAATATTTTCTTTAGCATTTTTGCTTAAGAAAATGTTATTCACCATTCTATGAAGTAAAGTGACAAATCTAGAGAAAATAGATGCATTTTTACCTCTCTATAAGTTACCAAAATTATCTTTTAAAAAAGCATAAAACTTTAACAAATCACAGAATTAATTGGAAAAACAAAGGTATAACATTTTTTAAAAAGACAAGAAAGGGCCGGCCTGGTGGCGCACTGCTATAGTGCGCCGCTTGGGAGCGCAGCGGCGCTCCCGCCGAGGGTTCGGATCCCACATACAGACCGGCTCCCGCTCACTGGCTGAGCGAGGTGCGGGCGCAGCACTGAGGTTTGCGATCCCGTTGCCGGTCCCGGTCTGGTACGGGCGCGACACTGAGGGTTGCGATCCGTTGCCGGACACGAAAAAAAAAGACAAGAAAAAATGATTTTAGAGGTGAGTTTGAATTAACCTTCATGGAACAAACAATACCTGTTACCAAACCATTCCACAGAGAAAAATCACACACTCCTCAACTTATTATATGAAACTAGTGTAGTCTCAATACTAAACTTTGTTACCAAAAGCATAAAAAAAAGACCATTTTCACTTATAAATATAGATACAATAAATTTACAACTTACTTTAAATATTTCACAGCTATTGTGGGAGGGTCATAGCTAGACATAAGTATATTATCTCTTATGGTCTAAAGTACACATTAAATCACATCAGCTCCTGGCAAAACATCTAAGATAATTTGCTGTTTACCATCCTACCCTGAATGTAGAAAATAATTCCCTATACCATATGAATCTCTTCTCCGAACACCTTCACCATCTCACTGTGACAAACATTTATCTTCTGGACCTTCGGACCTCCACCTCTACTTCCCCTTCATCTCACATCTGTTAAGTGACAACCGAATGGACTGCTGACTCCACTTTCTCTCTCTTCCCCTCCCTAATTAAAGCCCTATTCCTTTAGTGTCAGCTGGATATTTGTAAGAGATCTAATAAAAACTAAATCACTTTGAGGTGTGAATGAAGATGTGCCTTCCAGGCTTATTTACTAACATAATGGCCAGATGCTGGTTTAAGGATGAGGTTGTAATATTCTCACATACCTTCCTAACCACAGGTCCTTCAAATGCCATTCACAGCTAGGTTCTCCTCAGTTCCTAGGGAACTCCAAACAAAAGTAGTACCAGGTAGATGAAGCAACTGGATCAAATCTTCTGATCGCACCTCCTTTTCAGTTCTATGCTACCTGAACAAACCATGGTGATGACATCTTTGCTTAAGATGTTTTGTTCCTCATTTTTATAAACATTTGTTGTATGCATTACTACAATTTAAAAAACAAAATAATTTGTAAAGGGCCATGTTGGGAAAACAGAATAATTTAATCAGGTCCCCTCGCCTTAGGCCTAGTTGGGGGTGGTGCAGCACATTCTTTGTAAATAAATTGTGTGGGGGTGGAGTTAGTGCGCATGCGCAGCCCCAGGGCTTGGCTGGCATCTGCGGGTGTTTGCCTGCACAGCCATGTTCTCCAACCTACAGTTTCCTCCAAGGACTTTTTGGCCTGTTACCTAGCTCATAGACCTGCAAGTGAGGGGTCTGGTGACCCATCCTGATGTGTGGTGGGTTTGTGACCCAGTCTGGAATGGGCTCGAGGGGTCTGTGAGCTCCAGACCCAACCCTAGCACAACAATTGGTCCAATCGGCAGGATTATGGGCAGGTAAAAGAGCTCAACAGGCCACCGTATTAAAAAAAAATTCACATGGGCCGACCCGGTGGCGCACTGCTACAGTGCGCCGCTTGGGAGCGCGGCGGCGCTCCCGCCGAGGGTTCGGATCCCACATACAGACCGGCCACTCACTGGCTGAGCGAGGTGCGGGCACAACACCGAGGGTTGCGATCCCGTTGCCGGTCCCGGTCCAGTACGGGCGCGACACTGAGGGTTGCGATCCGTTGCCGGTCACGAAAACAGACAAAAAAGAAAAAAAAAAAATTCACATATCCAAGATTTTAAAATGCCACAAATCAGAGTTCCAGTTCTACCAAAACAGTATAAATCCACTACAGCCTCTCTGTCCCACTTCTTAAGACTAAAAACCCTGAACAAAACACAAAAATGTAACTACCTGAGGACAATAAGACATAAACAAAAGTAGGCAGATTCTGAAGGGGAATCAAAAGTTTCCCCCTTTTTTGGTCTCTTTTCTACAGCAGCTTTCCTATAAGGGTGGGCCCCAGTTAGGGAGCTGTACGATGAAGGAGAGGTACATACAGACACTAAAACTCCAACAGAAACCCAGTCTTTCTTGCCAAAGGAACTAACAGAAAAGGACCCTGTTGGTTATAGGGTGTGAGAAAAATGTAAGAGAAGAAAGCTGGAGAAGGGGAACTTCAGTTCTATTAATGAACTCCCACTAGTCTCAGGCTCACATGTGAACTATGCATATGCAGAAGAAACCCAAAATAGCACAGCACTCATTTTGAAAACTGAACTGAGAACGGAACGCCTGTCCATAGACAGCAGAGAGAACTTGCAGTCCAAATCTAATGAGGTTTGACACCTGCTGAAATAAACAGCACTCTGAGAGGATTTCAACAGCACCCAGAAACACATAATATCTAGGATATAATCCAAAATTACTTGACATACAAAGAAGTTGGAAAATCCGACAAATTCTCAAAAAAAAAAAAAGAAAAGAAAATTGCAACCAACAGATGCCAACTCCAAGATAATGAAAAACGTTAAAAATTATCACACAAAGACTTTGTGCAGCTGTGATCCCAATATTCCATGTAAATGAAATAAATGGAAAGACACGAGTTCTCAGCAGAGAAAGAAAAACTAGTTTAAAAAGATTCAAATGGAAATTATAGAAATTTTATAAGTTTTTTCCTATTAAGGAAAAAATACAGACTGTTGAAAACAAGTACTGTAACACTGTCTACTGAGGTTTTCAATATAAATAAATTACATATGACACCATAACATAAAGGTCTGTTGGGAAGAGTAAAGGGACTTATATGGTTGCAAGCCTTCTACATCTTACTTGAAGTGATACAATATTAATTCTAGATAGACTAGGCAAAGGTTAGGCAAATACATTTAACTCCTGGAGCAACTCCTTTAAAATAAAATACAAAAAGATGGCCAAAAAGTCAATGGGATGTTAAAAATTTAAAGAGGTCAGAAAAGGAGAAAAAGAAGAAAGGGGGGGGGGGACCAGAGAGTACAAATAAAACAAATAATAAGATGGTAGATCTAATTCTAGTAACCAATAATTACATCAAATGTTAATAATCTAAACACTAGGGGCCGGCCCGGTGGCACACTGCTACAGTGCGCCGCTTGGGAAGTGCGGCAGCGCTCCCGCCGAGGGTTTGGATCCCACGTACAGACCGGCCGCTCACTGGCTGAGCGAGGTGCGGAAGCAACACCGAAGGTTGCGATCCCGTTGCCGGTCCCGGTCCGGTACGGGCGCGACACTGAGGGTTGCGATCCGTTGCCGGTCACGAAAAAAGACAAAAAGGAAAAAAAATAAATAAATAATCTAAACACTAAAGTAAAAAAAAAAAAAAAAAAAAAAACCTAGAAAAAGGAAAGCAATGTAAACCAAAAGTAGAAAGAAGAAAATAATAAAGATCTAAGTAGATATGCAAAAAAAAAAAAAAAAGAGAGAGAGAGAGACAGATAGTCAATAGGGAAAATTAACAAAACAAAAATCCAGTTCCTTGTAAAAAGATCAACAAATCTCTAGCTAGACTGGAAAACAAATCTCAAATCTATCAGAAATGAAAAAAGGGTCATCCCATCAATCCTGCAAACATGAAAAGGATAAAAAATATTGGAAACAACTTTACAACAACAAATGTGACATGGTAGATGAAATTAACAAATTTCTTGGAACATAAAGCTTACTAAAACTTATACAAAGAGAAACAGAATATCTGAATACTCCTATATTTATTAAACTAATTTTATAATTATAAAATAACAATATAATCTAAATATAATTTTTAAGAAAAGCTAGAGTCTCAGATGATTTCACTGGTGAATTCTGTCAAGCATTCAAGGAAAAAATAACACAGAAATTATGCAAACTTTTTCAACCAAAAGAGGGATCAATGCCCACCTCAATTTTGAGGTCAACATAACTCTAATACCAAAGCCTAACAGTCATAACAAAAAATAAATAAATTATAGAACAAGATCCCTAAAGAATATAAATGCAAAAATTCTTCACAAAATATTAAAAATTGAAATCTCAATACTATATAAAAAGGGTAATAAAACATGACCAAGTAGGATTTATCTCAGAAATGCAAAGTTAGTTGAACTGGATTTCTAAACCTGAGATCACGAACAAGGCAATGATACCTATTTTTACCACTTCTATCCAACACTGTTCTGGAGGTCCTAGTCACTGAAGTAATGCAAAAAAAAAAGCAACAGGCAAAGAGTAATGGGCATAAAGATAGGAAATGAAAAAATAAAACTCTCCTTATTTATAGATGAGATAATTGTTTACACAGAAAATCGCAGGGAATCTAGAAAACGACTATAACTAATAAGTGAATTTAGCAAAATTGCATGATAAAAGGTTAATGTATTAAAATCAACTGAATTTTTATATACTAGCCAGCAAATAGTTAGAAAATAAAATTAAGAAAAACAATACTATTTACAGTAGTACCAAAAAATGTGAAATTCCTAGGTACAAATTTAACGGAAGACATACAAGCCTTTTACACTGAAAACTGCAAAATATTGCTAAGAAAAAAATAAAGACATAAACAAACAGAGATACTAAGTTCATGGGTTGGAAGATTCAATATTGTTAAAACGACAATTCTCTTCATATGGAATCAATGCAATCCCAATAAAAATTGCAGCAGGCTTTATTGGAAATTGGCGAGCTGATATTAATATTTATATGGGAATGCAAAGGATCTAGAATAATGAGAGCAATTTTTATAGAGAACAAAATTGGATGACTTATGCTATCTGATTTCAAGATTTACTATAAAGCAATCATAGTCAAGATCTTTTGGTTTTGGTATAAAGATAGACAAACCAACCAATGGAACAAAAAAGAACTGCTCAGAAATAGACCTACACACGTTTGCTCGAGTGATTTTTGGTAAAATTGCAGAGGCAAATCACTGGAGAAAAAAGTCTTTTCAACAAAAGGAGCTAAATCAGCTTGATATCCCTATGGGGGCGGAGGGAGAACATTGATCCTTATTACACATAATACATACAAATTAACTCAAAATGGATCAGAAGCCTAAATGTAAAACCATATAAGCTTTATATAAAATTTTCAAATGATGGGATAATATTTTCATGACCTTGGGCTAGATAATTTCTTACAACACAGAGGCATGATTAATAAAAGAATAAATTGGTAAATTAGGCTTCATCAAAGTTAAAAAAGAAAGAAAAAGAAACCATCTGTAAATAAGGAGAGTTTACTTTTGCTTTTGTTTTTGTTTTTTTGGAACCGGTAAGGGGATCGCAACCCTTGGCTTGGCGTCACCCGCATCACGCTCAGCCAGTGAGCGCACCGGCCATCCCTATATAGGATCCGAACCCACGGCCTCGGCACTCCCAGTGCCCCACTCGGCCCTAAGGAGAGTTTACTTTAAAAAAAAAAAAAAGTCAAGCCACAGAATGGGAGAAAACATTTGCAACACATACATCAAAGGACTTGTATCCAGAATGTATAAATAGAACTCTAACAACTTAAAAATAAGACAACTCAGAGAAGAAATAGCTAAAAGATATGAACAGACACTTCACAAAATATCTTACAGAAATGGCCAATAAACACATGAAGACATTCAACATCACTAATCATCAGAGAAATGCAGATTAAAATCACGATGATATGCTACTGTATTTCCACTACAATAGCTAACGTGAAAAAGACTGACCATCCCTAGTGCTGGCAAGGATGTGGAGCAGCTGGGCTCTCATACACTGCTGGTGGGAATGTAAAATGGTACAACTTTGGAAAATAATAGTTTTCTTAAAAATATATACAGCCACTCTACATCTAGGTATTTAGCTACGAGAAATGAAAATTTATGTCTGTACAAAGATTTTTACACAAATGTTCATGTCAAGCTTTATTTTTAAGAGCTAAAAACAGGAACCCAAATTGCAATCAACTGCTGAATGAATAAACAGCTGTGATCTATACATACAAAGAAATACTACTTAGCAATAAAAAGAAATCAACTGTTACTACATGCAAAAACATGCAAGAATCTCAAAACTATTATGCTAAGTAAAAGAAGTCAGGTTAAAAAAAAGTATGTACTCTTTGATCCCGTTTTCTTAAAAATTGTGGAATATATATATAACCTAATCTATACTGACAGAAAACTGATCAATGGTTGCTGAAGATGGGAGGAGAAGGGACAGATTACTACAGAGAAACACAAGAAAACTTCTATGGAAATGGAAGTGTTTGAGGCCGGCCCGTGGCTCACTTGGGAGAGTGCGGTGCTGATAGCACCAGGGCCATGGGTTTGGATCCTATATAGGGATGGCCAGTTGGCTCACTGGGTGAGCGTGGTGCTGACAACACCAAATCAAGGGTTAAGATCCCCTTACCAGTCATCTTTTAAAAAAAAAAGAAAAAAAAAAATGGAAGTGTTTGCCATCTTGGGAATGGTGATGGTTTCACAGGTGTATGCTTATGTCAAAAATGATCAAAAGGCACACTTCAAATATATGCAGTTTAGTGTATTTCAGTTATACCCCAATAAAGTTGAAAAAAGGTCACAAACCATAAAGAAAACACTAAGAATAAAAGTCAAGAGTTCTGCAATCCTAATAGTTCAATACAAATTATAATGTCCATGTCGGTAGAATTCACATCTCTCCTGAGAGAAGTGGCAGTTCTCAGTAAATCTCAAACGTTTTATCTTTAAAAAAAAAAAAAAAAAAACCTCAACTTTAAATTCAAAATAAAAATTTAACTGAAAGGACAGTTTAACTGATGGACAATAAGGTTTATGAGCAATAATTAAGTGGTAGATCTCAAAGTGTGAATAAAAATCTTCAATGACACTATTTAGTAAAGCTTACGAAGAGAAAAAAAAATTTTTTTTTTTTTTTGTAGAAGTGGGGCGGGAAATAGTTTATGTTGGAACCGAAATTCTTTACTGGAAAATGCAAATTATTCATCTTAAGTTCAACATATCCAAGGCTTTTCGTAATGAATGCCTTTTATTAAAAATACTAATACCAGTGATTTTCCAAATACCTTTAATAAGACCAAGTAACAAATGCATGTAAAAGTTACATTCTGATTTCATATACTTCATATAAGTGGGAAAAAACATCTGGAAAGTACAGAATAAATATGAGATAGTCTTTAAAATGCAACTAATTAAAAACTTGTTGGGCCGGCCCAGTGGCACACTGGATAAGTGCGCCACTTGGGAAGCGCGGCGGCGCTCCCGCCCGAGGGTTCGGATCCCACATACAGACCGGTTCCCGCTCACTGGCTGAGCGAGGCGCGGGGGCAACACCGAGGGTTGCGATCCGTTGCCGGACACGGAAAAAAAAAAAAAAAAAAAAAAAAAACTTGTCCATCAGGTAGCAGAGTTGTGCAGCAGAAGCATGCTGGGCACATAAAAACTTGTCCATCTCTGCAAAAACAGATCAAAATATGCAGAATTTGGATATGTGTGTGTATATGTGTATATTTCCTAATGCAAATTAAGTGAAAAAATGTGAATATCAAAGTATTTTTAAGTATATAAACAATATTCAAATATAACAGTAGACTGAATATGAAACCTCAGAGCTTCTGATGTATGTGAGAAAATATATATACCCCCTAGAGGCAAGTTACAAGGCCTATAATATGAGAAGGCTTTCAGAAAAACACTTTCATTGTCATAACTAACTAAATTAAAATATATAGTTAAAATAAAACACAAATTTGGAATGACAGGAGTGATATAAACTTCAGTGCCTCTATCTCTAAAGTAAGAGTATTTGACTGGATATTTTATTAAGGCCTTTCATTTAAACTTCTGGAGCATAAATCCTTTTAGATTTAGCAAAATTCTCAAGTGTTAATAAGATAATTTTTAAAAATATTAAGTTTTGCCTTCAAGTTAGAGCATTTAGTATATTAAATATTTTTCATATCTTCTCATTTATGATCAGATTATCATTTCTACTTAGAGCTTACTTGAAAATAAACCTTTATATAATAATACCTTTATACCTTTTCTAGGTCTTATTAATTTACTCAGGAAAAGTTTTTATTTCCATGTATAATACTAAGCTGTGTTGATCCAACATATAAACAAGAAGCTGTTGTCACTGATTTTCGTCTCATTAAAGCATTTTAACATTGTTTTAAAAACTGATTTCTAGGTCCTTATCTTATTCAAATGACAACTTAAAGTCCTACTACCAGAATCAGAGAAAATGGTCTACATTAAGACAAAATAATGGAGTCAGCTATGGTGAGAATTTTCTCACATGATCCTTGCTATTAAGGAGTTTATAATTAAACAGATAAAAAATATACAACAAAAAATGTGCAGGGGCAAGGGGGAGGAAGAAAGGGAAAGTGGCAAATAATACCTAAGTTTTGAAAACTTTAAGTGTTTACTAGTAGACCTGACCTGTATTAGCCATTGTAATCCTATTAACAACCTTATGGGTTAAATAATATTAGTATTCCATCTTACAGATGTGGAAACTAAGGCACAGTTTATAGGCATTAAATGGCAGAAGAGGGAGTCAGTCCGGATTCAGAGCCATGATCATAAACTCATAATTTCAGGAATAAGAGCTTCATCAAACAATCATGAAGTAGTTAGCCTGGTAAACCAACCAGGGTAAAGCTGGGGGGTGGGAAGTGGGGTGTGGGGTATACTGTCCTAAGGAGTTAAGTGACTGGAAAACAAAAAGGAAGAAGAAAGGGAAACCAAAAATCTTTTTTAAGTGTCATAGCAGACCACAGAGGAAACCAAGTGGGGAAAATAAGATTAATAGAATGTTGACATATAAGTCCAAAGAGCTTTTACTTCTTACACACAAATGGAAAGCTTCCTGACGTATAAGCACTTATATGGAAGCTGGAAGTTGTGTATTTTTTAAAATCTAGATTATAGGAAGCCTAGAGCAATTTAAAAAAAAAAAAGCGAAGACAGAAGTTCACATTGTATGATAGGATTTTTTTTTTTACTTTTAACTTCTCAATATACACTGTAGTTGATTTTTGTGACCCTTTACCTGTTCCTCTTTCCCCCCACCTCTTCCTCCCCCCCTACATTCTATCTGTTCACTTGTCTTAACAAGTTCAAGGAATTGTGATTGTTGTGTCTTCTTCCCCCCTTTTATTTGTTTGTGTGTTCATTTATTTTTAGTTCCCACAAATAAGTGAGAACATGTGTATTTCTCTTTCTGTGCCTGACTTCTTTGACTTAATATAATTTTCTCTAAGTCCACCCATGTTGTTGCGAATGGTAGAATTTCATTCTTTTTTATAGCAGAGTAGAATTCCATTTTGTAGACATACCATACTTTCCATATCCATTCATCTGATGATGGACATTTGGGCTGGTCCAACTCTAGGCTATTGTAAATTGTAAATAGTGCTGCAATAAACATTGGAGTACAGGTATCCCTTCAGCATGATGATTTCCATTCCTCTGGGTATATTCCCAGCAGTGGGATAGCTGGGTCATATGGTAGATCTATCTGTAATTGTTTGAGGAACCTCCATACCATTTTCCATAAGGGCTGCACCATTTTGAAGTCCCACCAACAGTGTATGAGAGTTCCTTTTTCTCTGCAACCTCTCCAGCACTTATCATTCTCAGTCTTTTGGATATTAGCTATCCTGACCAGAGTGAGATGGTATCTCAAAGTGGTTTTGATTTGCATTTCCTTGATGCTGAGTGATGTTGAGCATTTTTTCATGTGTGTATGATAGGATTTTAGCAGCATAAGATACATCACCTACACTGAAAAACATAAACACAAAGCAAAGCAAGGAAAGGCATTCTTCTAGGTCCCCAGCCCTACTGCCTAGGAAGCAGGCAAATATGCCCTGTCCCATTTACTATTTACTATTTCTTCCTTCTGAAAGGTTTCTACTTTACAATAGTAACTACATCATGATTGTCCATACTTTCCCCTTTAATGAAAAGGTTGTAGAAGACCACTGTGGTAAATTTAGAAAATTGAAAAAAATAGAAAGAAGGGGGAAAAAAATCCACAATTGCACTATCTGAAGGCATCCTATATTAACAGCTTGGTATTTATATTTCCTTTTAGTCTTTTCTCAATTAATATACAATTGTTTCCTTCCTTTGCACAGTTTACATAATAATACATGTGTTCAGCAAGTTATTAAAACCTTTCATAAACATGTTGCTAGACTTAGGTATTAATTTTTAAAGTGAGGCAAACACTCTTATATTTATGCACACAAAAAAAGAAAAACATGCAGACTAAATATTGAGCAATGAAGAAATAAGTAAACAGCAGTTTTTTAAAGTTTGGGTAATGTTAGGACTCAAACCAAAGCTAGAATATGTTTGAGAAAAGTCTTTAATCTTTCTTCATTTCAGTTTCAGGAAGAAAAGCTAACTATGAAACGCTGCCGCGCTTCCCAAGCGGCGCACTATCCAGTGCGCCACCGGGCCGGCCCCTTAATTTTGGTATTTGCATTAAAATTCCAAATGTTAATATATTTAAAGTAGAAAACCTCTATAAATGTGTATTTATAAAATAGAATGACTACCTAAAACAGTATTTATTAAAATGTCATTTGCATGATAAAAAAGTATACTGGAACAGGTTTGTTATTTGATTTTTAATGTTTTGCTATCACAAATACAGGGAGATGATTCAAAAAATACGGAACAATTTCGAAAAAACAAAATAAATAAGTAAAACATGTATAATTAGGAATTTTCATTTACAGTACATAAATACTAAATTTAGCAGTTAGAAAAGGCAAAATTTGGGCCGAGCCCATGGCACACTCAGGAGAGTGCGGCGCTGGGAGCGCAGCAGCGCTCCCACCGTGGGTTTGGATCCTATATAGGGATGACCGGTGCGCTCACGGCGATCACTGGCTGAGCGCGGTGCAGCCGGTCTCAAAAAGGACAAAAAAGAAAGAAAAGGAAAAATTTAATCATGAGGAATAAAATTTCTAAAGTCTAAATTATTGGCATAATTAAAACCTTTTAACTTCACTTCAAATAATTAAACTATAATTGGTCTTTAAAAAGTTATGTCATTGTGCTACCCTTTCAACTTTCTGAAGGTTTAAAAACTTTAAATTTTTTTTTTAAATTAAAGGGGGGAAAGGTATATTAAAACAAATAAGTATGCAAGCTGAAGCAAGGTAATTCAAACATATAGTTAGTCACAGGAAAAGGAATCGTCAACAATTATGTAGTTCAAATAATCAGCAGATTTCTAACACTGTACACCAAAACAAGGCTAATTTGGGACTTGATCTAAAGATTAAAAGCAGATTATGAACATACATTATTTGTTTTTCACTTAATTACTGACCATTCTCTCACCAAAAAAAAAAAAAAAAATCTTATAATCCTCCTATATAAATAAGGAAACTAGGTGCCAACTATTAGAGACAAGCAAAGGTTACAGAAGGAGAAAGGCAGAGGCCAAGCCTGTGTGTACTATGAAGACACCACTGATCTATGTTGCTGGAGCACAACCAAAGAACACCTGGTCTCAATAATTAAGAAATTACTTTTATTAGGGAGGGTATTTTGTATATAATGGAATATTTGTAAGTGAATTAGATGTATACTCTCCCTTCTACTCTCCAAATTTACAGTATTCCAGCAGTTCTAGACTGTGGACAACTAAATTTGTGCCCTCAAGAAAGGCAGGTTGGCTAGAAGGTATTAGAGGCCAGAGGGGTAAGAATAAAAGGAACCTGTTCTTCCTCATATTTAAGAGACGATTCACGTTGGGCTTGTATTTCAATAGGTCTGTTGTCTGAACCCAGTTCGTGGTGTCTCTTCCCAATACCCAGACTCAATTATTTGAAAGGGATTTTCATAGTCATGAATTTTCAAGGTAATGAATTAATAAACTTAATTAATCACTTATAAAGAATATTTTTAAAATTATGCTTTAAAGTTGCTCAAAAGGTTTAGTTTTAGGTTAAAGTACCTATAGATACAGTACCTATAAGATACATAAGAGAGAATTTAAATTGATAGAATTTGGCTTCAATGAAACATTGAGAGGAGAAAAAGGAAAGGAAAAAATGTCAAAATGTCAGAGAAAAATGAAAATATATGCACATTTTAAACATCCCGAAGGATATAAAAATATCCCCAGGAACATAAAAAATCTATAAAATATTCTATCCACACCATGATATCTGATATTTGAGAGTTGTAAGAGTATGGTTTTGGGTATTAGTCTATCTATAATTACCTTTTTATAGAATAAAAATTAAAAGAAATTACACAAAAAAATATTGTCCCCACATATTTCCCTTTCGGAGGCCTTGCATCTCTAAAAACTCAAAACTAGAAAACCTTAAAGAAAAATCCAAGGAGCTCTTTCTCTTATTTAAAAAAAAAAAATCTGCAATGAATGGAAACAACTAGAAAAGCCTATATCCACCCTGTTCTATAAGTGAGTCTCATACCAAATTCTACTCTTGTGATGACTGAGTGGGAGACAAAGAGAAGAAAGTTGCTGTGTAAGATTACACATAAAGGCAGGAGGTACACAAAGCTCTTTTAAAATACAGAGAAAAGTTACTGAAAAGCAGACAATAAATGGACAAAGGAACTGACAAATCCCAAACATATAGCCAACCTAATCAATGCCCTATTGTCATGTCTGAAGTCATGAGCTTCAAATGTGGCTTCTACATGTGCTGCTATCTGAAGTAGGGCAAAATGACCTAAAAGGGATTTGCAGCTTGTTCACAAGTAAAATAGTAAAAATGAAGGGTAAAAAACCTGAAAAAAAGGAGAAACTTATTGTGAAGATTGAAAAAGTTCAGAGACATTATTGGCATTTTGTCTAAAACAGTAGTGAACACTCAAGTTGTCTTCTAAAAAGGGAACAGGCATTCCTCCCAGAATTTTTGTTGTTTGTGGCGGGGAGTGGTAGCAGGGGGTGGGAGGTGAGAAGGGGATGGTTAGCCATCACGGTCAGACCCAGCTGTCAGCACATCTCTTGGCAACATTCACTGGCATTTCAAAGGATTTGTCCCTTTACTCTGCTTATTTTCCACAAAGAGAAATGCCAGGGTATCTAGCCCAGAGAATGTTAATAAGCAGATTTTAACCTGAGTTCCTCTAAATCATCCTTACTTTATTTATTTATTTATTTATTTTCCTTTTTGTCTTTTTTCGTGTCCGGCAACGGACCACAACCCTCAGTGTCGCGCCCGTACCGGACCGGGACCGGCAACGGGATCGCAACCCTCGGTGCTGCGCCCACCCCTCGCTCAGCCAGTGAGCAGGAACCGGTCTGTATGTGGGATCCGAACCCTCGGCGAGAGCGCCGCCGCACTCCCGAGCGGCGCACTGTAGCAGTGCGCCACCGGCCGGCCATAAATCATCCTTACTTTAATATTTGCAATAAGAGAGAATTCATCAGGGAGCAATAAAACCAAGACACTGCTACAATACAAAGGTGAAAAATGAGGGATAGCAAAGAGAGACAGGAAAGGAATTCTCATTTAGGAGACAAATGGAAATTAACAGTCCTCTCTTTGAAGCTCTTGTTTTTACTTCTAGACTACTAACTACAAAGTAATATTTGAAAAGTCATTACCTATAGTTTGTCCAATTTTTTTTGAAAAATCAGATTGTGGAGCACTGCAGCTACAGATAAGATAATCATTCATAAGGCTTCAATAAAGTAAGTGCGGGACTTTATTTCTTCTAGAAGCTTCCATTTTCAAGAAGGTTATTAAGAATAAAACATTATCTCGAGGTGCTGAAAGCTGAAAAAGTAATTCCTGGAAAAAACATAACTCAAAACCAAACAGCAAACAATAATTTTAAGAACCACTGAGTAGGAGAAAAGCATTTCAGATCAAAATTTTATTTTAAATATAAAAGTTACGGAATAATTTCAAGATCATCAGACAAATTAATAGAGGTTATGTAAGTTTAACTTATTTTCAACTCAAATAGCAATTAATAAGTGACCAAAAACACTGAAATTTCACAAGTAATTGTAAACACTTATTTTGTCACACGAAAAAAATGTAATAAACCAGGTAACGGGAGAACAAAATGTTTTCATCTGTGTAGTGTGGATATATACGGTCGCTAAAGAGACAATCTAAAAGTTTTCCTCCAAATAAAAACTGAAGTTTCAACACATTATAAGGCACATGCACACTTCAAGGGAAACATTAAAATGAACTTCCATGTTGTAGCATAACAATTGATATCACATTTAGTCTTAACACAGTACAATGACTTATTACTCTCACCTCTGTCTCTAGTTAATCAGCTTGTACAAGGATACTTCAAAAAGTTTGTGGAAAACCAGAATTAAAAGATAACATGAATCTTCACATGAACTTTTTGAAGCCCTTTTGTATTCCTCTAAACATAGCCAGCAACCAAGTCTGTTTTTATCAGTACTCTTGAAGGAACAGTGGCCAAGGCTAGGCAGAGAAAAGTTTCAGAGAAAGACTTCGGCTTTAGGAAAGAAGTGAGGAAACTACACAGAAAGCACCAATTGTGCAAAATACCACTGCAGTACTGAAAAGAGCAGGAAAGTAGAATGGCCTCTGGCCAGATTTTTAAGCCTGCTTCAACAAAATAGTGCAACAACTGCAAACGGGTGAATTAAATATGGGCTAATAGATCACAGTAAAAGAAGAAATAAAACATGCATACTGTGTAAAAAACTATGAGCCAGGAATTATTAAATGCTCCACATTTGAATATATTCATCAAAATTAAACTGGCTACATGTAAGCCTGGATAATGAGCACACAGCTGAGAACCTAGCAAACATTACAAATCTTTGACATCTTCAGGGATGTAGTGCCACAATGCACAGCAATGACAATCAGACCCTCCTGATTGTCAATACAACTGACTCCTAATGCCAGTTAGAGCAAGTGCAAAACTCAACGGAGGTATGTTTTAATCTCTTAGAGTCTTTGCTAAGGACTGTCAAGTATTTGCCCAACCAGGAGAGAAAGAAAATCTGCACAGGTACATACTGATAAATCTGATCAGCATATAGATGCTGACTGCCTCCTGCTACAGCTGAAGATTATTTACCAATTTGTAAAGAATGGGTGAAGTTCAAGAAAAAGCCTTACTGAAACATCAATGAAAAGTCACTGGGTGTCATGAATGAGGGCAAATGACAATGCAGTCATTGACAAAAACCAACTGCGCTCTGCTAAGTGACCTAGAGGACTTCTATGCACAGCAAGATTTATCACCAGTAGGAAGCTTTAAGACTAAAAACTATTCAATAACGTTAGTGTCACTAAATCACTAGACTGCAGCCAACAGAAAACCAGACCATTTTAGAAGGCAACAGATACATGATTCAAATATTTAATTTCACTTCACTTGATTGAAATACACTGAAATATATTTAAGCTTGAAAAAATAAGAGAAAAACTGAAAAGAACCCTGCTGCTGGTCATCTTTACTGGCGATTTCACTCAATTTCTTTAAGTGGATCTGTCTGCACCAATAAAGTACAAAAAAGGAAGTTTGAAAGTCTCTGTTAAAAATCAGAAATACCCTGTGATTCAAAATAAAAGAAAATCCCTGATGTTCTCAACTTTGTATTTTCTGTAGAAAAGTTCAACTTCTACTTATATATAATATGAAAAACTTTGTAGAAGCCAATTTTTTACTCAAAATGTGTTTGGATTACAATCCAATTTATCTAGAATTACAGTTTAGGCATGTTTGTGCACTTAAAGTTGACTACATTTAATGTCTTGCAAAATCCAGTACAGCTATTAAGTTTTAAAATTCCAAATGACATTCTGAAGATTTTGAGAGGATAACTATTATTACTGAAGAGAAGAAAAGTTAATTCATTAAATATGTACTTCAATGAATAACATTCATCAAGATATGGATATTATAAAACTAACCCTTTCATTCCCTCTCTGACAAAGCTTTTATTTCCTTGACATTCCAACTTTTAAAATGAATCTTATAAACTTTTGTCAAAGGTAAATATTACTTAGAATTTCAGCTAGTTTGCTTGGAAAGTTCATCACATAGGAATGAAGGCCTCAAAATAAGTAAGTTAAATACAGATTTCTAATATTAATAACGGTATAGCAAAGAGAGCTCTTGCTCACACTGCTGGTGGGAGGGCAAATTGTTACAATTCTTTTGGAAAGCAATGTGACAAGATATGCATCAAGTGTAGGAAAAATGTCCTTACCATTGTACCCAATAATTCAGCTCCTGCAAATCTGCCCTAAGAAAATAATGCAAAATACAAAGATACATGTCCAAAGATGTTAACAATTAAAAACTGAAATGATCTTAAATGTTCAAAAATATAGGAAGTTAAGTAAATAATAATATATCCATACAATGAAATATATGACCAATAAAATGCTTACTAAAATACAGAACTTTATATGAGGTATTATGTCCACCATGTTTTTATTTTTAAAAACGCACAGAAAGAAAAAAAATACCAAAAAATTAAAATTTGGATAAAAAGTTGTAGATAGTCTCACTAACATCTAAAACTTGTACAGTGATTCACAGTTACCACTTTCATATAGATTGTATCAAATGAGATAACCTTGTGGCCTTCCAGAGGAATGTAAAAGCCCAGGAAAAAAAACTACCCTGACTGAAAAAAATAAGAAACCAGAATAAACAGCAATGAGTAAGATTTAAGAATAAATAGCAGTGAGTAAGATTTAAATTAGGAGCGGTATATAGATAGATACACACATGAATAGCATTCTAGGATAAAGAACAGCAGGAAGGGTGTGAGCAAAGCACCATATTAAAATACAAAATGCACCCAAGGACTAGTCAGTAATTCTGAATGGCAGGAACATTCTCTGCTGTACAGAGAAACAGAATCTAGTAGTGGAGGGGAGCCTCAAGAATGCCTTTCCATCTATATTAGTCCATTTCTGTTGCTTATAACAAAATACCTGAAACTGGGGAAGGTACAATGAAATATAATTTATTTCTTACAGTTTCAGAGGCTGGCAAGGCAAAAGTCTAGGGAACACATCTGGTGAGGGCCTTTTCTTGGTGGTAAATCTGCAGCAACACAGGGTATCACAGGGCAAAATGGCAGAAACAGAGACAGAGCTAACCTCACTGGCTCTACTTTTAAAGCCCTCAGAACCATGCCCACAACCACCATTAAACCATCAATGAATTAATCCATTTACTAAGGTATTGTCCTCACAATCCAATCACTTCATCAAGGATCCACCTTTCAACTACCACAATGGGATTTCCCACCCTCTTAACACTGTCACAGTGGGGAGGAAGCCTCAATGATTTTGAGAGGACATTCAATCCATAGCACTAAGTATTATGGATTGAATTGCATCCCTCCAAAACTTAACCCCCACTGTGACAGTGTTAAGAGAGTGAGAAATCCTATTATGGTAATTATAAGGTGGGGCCTTGAAGAGGTGATTAGATTGTGAGGACCATGCCCTAGTTAAATGGATTAATAAATTGATGGTTTAATAACGGTCCTGGGCATGGTTCTGAGGGCTTTAAAATGAGAGTACAGGAGGAGCTATCTCTCTCTGCTCCACCATTCTCACCATGTGACACCCTTCATTGCAGTAGTCACCTCACCAGATGTGTTCCCTGGACTGTGGACTTCTCAGACTCTAAAACTGTAAGCAGTATTGATTTTTTATAGATTGCTCAGTTCCAGGTATTTCGTTATAAGCAACAGAAACAGATTAATACACTAAGGAACCTAATCTTTGCGTAGAGGTCTTCCCCTCAACACAGACCGCAAAAGCTCTCAATAGGACAGCTGCTATACAAGTTATCTAAGTTTCAATTTTTATTTTTCTTAGAAAATTGAATAAAATCACACATAAATGGTCATATTTCACTGATTAGCTCTTAGAAAACAGCTAATTCATACATAAACCTTATAGGATAACTCACTCATATTTGAAGAGCTTTGCACAGAAATAAGATTACTGATTAATGTTTAAAATCACCTTTTATGTTCAGAACACGTGAAATTCTAAAGTTTATATTTTGTTCCTTCTGTGACAATATTTCAATAGGTGAGATCCAGAAATCTGACTGAAAAAATGTCATTCCAATGAGCGTTTGAAGAAAACAGAAATGTATATAGAGTAAAATACTTACACCATCTACTTTAAATTTCAATAAAGCTGCTAATATTTAAATGTCACTCTGAATCGTAACCTGAGTATGTTGCTCCACTGGAAATCACAGGGTTCACAACAGCGTTGACAACAGCAACACCACAACTCACTCTAAAATAAAGGCAATCTTCTATTGATTCTCACAATAGGTTAGCAGAAGTTAATTGAGCCATCACAGGCAGGGGACACACTCCAGTAGATGATCAACAGTTTATGGGCCAAGCCCGTGGCGCACTCAGGAGAGTGTGGCGCTGGGAGCGCAGTAGCACTCCCGCCACGGGTTCGGATCCTATATAGGGATGACTGGCTGAGCGCCGTGCAGCTGGTCTCAAAAAGGACCAAAAAAAAAAAAAAAAAACAGTTTAAAGTTATCAGACAGAAAGCGGTCCAGCAAGCATCCAGTTCAGGCACTTACTGACTGTGGACCTGTGTGAGTTGCTTAGCCTCTTTCTAAACTTTTGATTCTTCATCTATAAAATATGGGTAGGTATTGCTAGCGCCTAACTCAAAAGGCTCCCAGCAATGACAAAGATTATTTCCTTCACCAAACTTTAATGAGGCTCCTCTGAGCTCTCTTCTCCACTAAGCCTCAGTCTCCCCCGACCCCCTCCTGTCTTCTGCCTGCCTAGCTCAGTTTTAGAAGAAACAATCCTGCTAAGTCAGTTTAGGGAGAATCCCCTCACCCTTGATATCTGATCAAGTTTCTCATCCCCCACTTGCGATGTATAAATCCTTTGCCTGCCTTCAGCAAGAATTCTGTTAGGGCAGTGCTATGGACTGAATGTTTGTGTCCCCTCAAAATTCATATGTTAAGGCCCTAATCCCAATGTAATAGTATTTGGAGATGAGGTCTTTGGGAGGTAATGAGGTCATGACAGTAGAGTCGTCGTGAATGGGATTAGTGCCCTTATAAGAACAGACACCAGAGAGATGATCTCTCTTCGTGCCACCGAGTATACAGCAAGAAGATGGCCATATGCAAAGCAGGAAGAGAGCACCAAGAACTGAATCTGCTGATACCCTGCCCTGAGACTTCCCAGTCTCCTCAACTGTGAGAAATAAATTTCTGTTGCTTAAGGCACCCAATCTACAGTATTTTGTTACAGCATCTTAAGCAGAATAAGACAGTTTTGCAAGAATCTCCCTACCCTTGATGTCTTCTCTTAGTAATTTTCTATCCACTGACCTATTCACTCTGCTACTTGGCTATAAATCCCCACTTGTCCTTGCTATACTGAGTTGAGCCCCTCTCTCCCCTATTGCAGTAGCTTAAAGTCTTCTTTACCTCTTTAACAAGTGTAAGAATAATTTTTTCTTTAACAAGCATAATTAAATGTGTTTAACATAAATAAAGAACTTGGAACAATGCCTTACGCAGAGTAAAAAGCTCAAAAATGTTAGTATTTGTTCAGTCACATTTATCATTCATAAATGTAACAAAAAATGTTTAAATGTTACATTGCTCAGCTTAAATAAATTATTAACTATTCATTATATGACAGTTATTATAATGAATATAAAATTCAAAAAACAGCCAGACACAGGTCCTGCCTCAAAAAGCTCACATTTAGAACAGGAACAGAGAGTAAACAAACAATATGGGCACGGCAAACTTCATACAACAATGGAGAGCACATCCAAGTACAAATGCAGATTAGAGAAACTGATGAACTAAGCATGGACGAAGGGCCACCAGTGACCAGGCAGATTTTAGAGGATGAAGAGAAGTTTGCAGAATGGCTTTCTAAGGGGAGGGTGAACACTCAGGATGAATGAAACCATACTATGGGCAAGGCTGTTAAGGGTGGAGATGGAACTAGACCATGGCCCTCTGGTCAAATGGGGTGAGTCAGCCACTGAAAGATTTTGAACAGGAATGTGTCAGAACCTGATTTACCTTTCAGAATGCTCCCTCTGAGACAGAAGAGGAGTTGGATTTGGGGAAGTGACTGCTTAAACCTAAATAAACACACATTACATTATTGTATAATTGCGAGACCGTAGATATGGCCCATCAATAAGTACAAAATTGTAAAAGAAAAATTTAGTGTGGACAGTTTGTAGAAACACAAGGGAAAATATTCTAAACTAGTATGTCAACATTAGGCAATCCTAAACATTTGATTTATTGTATAACTACTACAAATTGGTAACTACGAGCTGGTGAACTATTCTTGCAGAAGACCTGAATTCACCCTTTGCATAACACTGCCCATGTTCCCTCTCTGATTTACCTCTTTTTGCCATTCTAAACTTGGGCCACATGTCCTGTGTGGATCCTAAAATGGTTTCGGTGGATTTCCTCCTTGCTCCCTTTGCACGCTCTAAGCTTAGAACTAGATGCATTGTAAACTGCTGTTCACTGTTGCTCAGACAAGACTATTCCCTTGAGAGCAAGGACCTGTCTCTACAGCATCTGTCTTATGGTTTAGCCCACAAAAGGCACACAAACCATGTGTACTGAATGAATGAATACGCTTTAGAATAAATGAATAAAGAAAGGAAGGAAGTAGTGAGTTACCTGTGTCATTACCTTTCCACCTTCAGTGGTCTCTTAGTCCTCACTTGCATAAATTCATAACTAAAGGAGTATTTTCCCATTCTGTAGTCCTACAAATGTTTGGGAACCAATTTAAATTCTCCAAAGAGACAAAAATCAAAGCAAAAAAGAAATAATGATTTTAAAAGCTGATTTTGATCCCAATATATTCCAAAGGAATACAACAGAAATGAGCAGCTAGTTTCCTAAACTTCGTGGTATTATATCAGCCATATAATTTTCAAGTCAGTTATCTGAATTGTGACCCAAATACGTAAAATACAGTCTAACTAAGAAAGCTGATGCTTAAACATATGTCTCTTCATGAAGAAAAATAACAAGCAATCAATTAAGACACTGATGACTTTTTTAAAATTTAACATCCTAACATAGGCAAAGCAGTTTTTTTGTGGGTTTTTTTTTTTTTTATGATAAAGTAGGTAGTCATATTCTAGAAATTTGATATTTGGGAAGCAACAATTAAAATGCTTAAGAGAGGGCCGAGCCCGTGGCACACTCGGGAGAGTGAGGCGCTGGGAGCTCAGCAGCGCTCCCGCCACAGGTTCGGATCCTATATAGGGATGACCTGTGCACTCACAGCGCTCACTGGGTGAGCGCGGTGCGGCCGGTCTCAAAAAAAGGACAAAAAAAAAAAAAAAAAAAGCTTAAGAGATTCCTCCTTATCTGCACACAGCACAAGTTTTTCTTAGAAACAATCTTCATATATTCAGCCTGAAAATCAAACAAATTCAGTTTACCATCAGAGGTTTCCTTGTTTATTTTATTTACTCAGTTTTGAAGTATGTTATTCCTATTTTTAAGGCCCTTTTAAAAGCACAGTGGTTGTCACAGATGCCAATTCAAGTTATATGAGAAAATGAGGGCCAAGTTCAAACATTTCAGAAGCCACTGATAACTATCTCTACCGATATATTTGGAATGCTGTCCTGAGCAAGTCGTCTCATTTGTTCTAAATGTTAATTCATTTGCAAACACAACAGAAACCAACCTTTTGAGTAGGTCAACATAACAATATCACAAAAGAGACCACCCTGAGAGAAAATGAAGTCCTATTCCCTGAAAAACTACCACCCCAAAACCAAATCCTTAGGCCTTCAAGTTCTATAAATTAGGAATATCAAAACCCAAATACATCAGATTGTCTCATTATATGAAAAGTTTATGCCTATCAACGTCCCAGTGAGACTGGAAAATTCTTTAACTATTGGTATAAGGTTGACCAGCTATTATTAGGACTAAAAGAAAATGAACATTCTGCAAAATATACATGGAGCATGCCCAAGTTGTGTTGAAAAATCAACCATATTGGCCATTAACAAACAAAAAAGCCAAACCTGGTAAAGAGAACAATTTCATTCATAAATACTTAATGGGAGCCCAGTAAAACCGGAAGTCTGGTGACTCAGCTCTAGTCTCAGGTATGCTCATTAATTGGATCTACAATTCTCTAATTTATGCCACACAATGTAAAGAATTTTACTTTGTCTTTATTAGACAGCACTATTCTTCCCTGGAGTAGTTAGACAAGTAGATCATCCATCTTGAAATTTAAGATATAAAATGGAGGGGGAGCAAATCAGACAAAAATTGAACTCAAGACAGCCAGGCAACAGGAGAACTGATTCAGACTGCCCAGCCACAGACAGTGAAATGTGTCACCGTAAACACAGTAACTCTACCCTGAAAGTGGAGAGGCCAGAAGGACACACAGGCGAGCATTTAGCACAATTCAATTACCATGCCATTAACCTAGCCATCTACCCAGACCCACTCTGGACTAAAAATAGGACACAAGAACGCTTTCAGAGCATCCCACCTACAAAAAACATTGAGAACAAATTTCAAAACATTTATCACAATGTATACCAGGAAAAGAGAAAAATCAATATACATTTCTAGTGTCAAAAACACAAATCGAGAAAAATAAGATGATAACACCTTGCTTTTTTTACATAGCATCTGTGAAGCAGCTCAAATATTTTTGCAAATTTTTAAAAAATCTAATTATAGTAATTCTAACAATATCCCTGTGAAGTAGGTAGAACGTAAATATAATTACTTCTGTTTAGCTACTGAAGAAAAGTAGACACATATTTAATCACACTGCTAATTAGATTCTTGATCTAACTCAGTCTAACACTTTCAAGCCTACCATACAGCCAAGTCGCCAAATACCCTTTAAAATTGTAATAAAGTAAAATATAAAAGTGAACCCCACAGTTTTCTATGTTCAAGAACTAAACTCTAAGAGTAAACAATTACAGCAAAATTGGCTTTAGCTTTAGAAGGAAAACACTTCAAGTATTCTATTCAGTGTGACAAACCTACTTTTTTAAGAAGTAAATTGAGAAACAGTTACAAATATCACCAAAGCCACTTGAGATGTAGAAATTATAGAGAATAGTGAAAATTCTATTTCCCACACTCACCAACAGGAACTGACAGTTTTATGCCTTCTTCAAAAGACAAAAGGAATTCAGTTTAAACTGCAAGGTCAAAGTATACAGAAAGACACACGGGCCTGGGAAACCAATAGGTTTAACAACAAAAGATGAGTCAACCAATACTTGCAGATCTTGAGTACTTGAAAAAAATTTAGTTTGACTCAAAAAGGGAATTAATTTGTCCCACTGATAGCTAGGGGAAAAAAATCACCTTTAAGTGTTTTATTTGTGTTTCTTAAGAGCTATTATTATGAGGTACCTTTAAACGCTGGTATATTATTACAGTGTTAAGAGTACTTCCTAAATATACCCAATATATCTAACTCCTCTCAAAGCCAACTCTTGATGAAATAATTCTTTCTTTTCTTCAATGCTATATAGATAAGGCACAGCCAAAGCAGTACAGGATGACTAAACCTGAACTTGCTACAGGAATTTCCAAACAGATAAGAACTTTGCAAATACATCCCTATTTAAAAGACAGGAGAAACCTGAAGAAAGTCACTGATTTCCTGAACACTGAGTATCCGGTGAAAACATAAGCGTCTTTCTTAAAAGTTAAGTTTCTTCAATGCAGAGACTGTCTCCTTAAAATTTTATTCAGCGCTTAGCATCTGTGCTAATGCCAAGAGGGTAAATGTTCTATTGTCACTATAAAAGGAACTTATTAATGAAATGATATGAAATCTACAATTTGGTTCAAAATAATCTGGAGTGGGGGGTGGCAGGATAGATGAAACAAGATTCGCCAAGAGTTAACGGTTACTGAAGCTGGGTAGTGGATATCTCAGTGGGGTTTACTACTCTCCTTTCTTTTGTAGATGTTGGAATTTTTAGATGTTGAGATTTTTCAAATAAAAGGTTAGAGAGAGAGAAGAAAGCTAGTTTTAGAAAATAAACGCCTCTCAACTTGCCTTAAGTAAGAATTACGTAACTAAGAATTAAATAGGAATATAACACAACCATTTCAATCTGCCTTAAGAATTGCTTAACCAAGAATTTAAGGGAATATAATATACCCATTTAATTTCTTAAATTATTTAAAATTATAAATTAGGATGACCCTATGGTTTTTCTGTTGTTCACACAAGAGGAAAAGGCTGAATTAGGAAATTACCTATCTCTAGATTAATACGTTCTCTCCCTCAAATGTCACTGCAATTAAGCCTGATTAAAGGAAATTTTAAGTTACCCTAGGGAAACTGTTTTTACCTAAAATCCAAGCTTTAAATAAAGTTTGGCAAATTCTTAAATATCCCTTTTATCAATTTCAAAGAGCTAATCTCAGATTAAGCTAAATTAATTTTTTAATATATTACCTTAATCTTAATATTCTCATAAATTATACTATTCCACATTTGGGAAATATCATTCTTTCAGATCCTGCTAAGAAATAAAACACAAAAGAAACCAAACCCCTGACTGTCTTTTCAACAGAATCAGTACTCTGATGAGTGCCATCAAGATCAATTTAGTCTCCATAAATGATTTGAGACACTTGACAATCGAGATTAATGTTTGACTTGTGAGTTGACCTTAATAATAGACACTTTTCTTGAAGATGTATGTTAGATTACTTAGTCATATGGAAACTCAAAGTTATTTCTGAATCACTTTTCTTTAAAAAGTTATTTGCACTCTATTAATAAAAATTAATTGAAATGCTTTAATAGAATAGGGAAAATTAAAATAAAATCTAGGATAGGAAACAAAGACTAACTTGGCGGGGCTCACATTAGTCTCTAACAGATGTTACACGGTGGGTTCATTCTCCTCCTTTCTTCTCCTTTGTCCTCTTTGATCTGGTAGCCTTACTTAGGGGCATCTGCTACAACAACAAACATGCACATTATTTAAGCTGACATTCTGCACACATTCCTAACCTACTTGGCAGAGTGGATTTTTCTAAAACAGATAGCAACTACAAAAATTTAAATAGAGAAATTCATCAAAACACACGAAAATGGGTCACTGGGCTCCCTGACTCTACATTTGATATTTCAAAATATTTGGAAATTGCATTAAGTACAGGAGTTATTCAAAAGAGTTTAATAAATATTTTGGTTAATCATGTCATCTATACACTGATTAGATCTCTTTGTAAAACTGGACATAAAAGGTAGCTTTTAGTAACATATTCATAAGGAATTTAATACGTGCATTACAAGAGACAAACCAGTTCTCAGATCTAACTGAGAACAACAAATATTGTACACATTTGCCTCAGCAGGGTGGATTTCCAGCACTGTGAAGAGCCAGATGATTCAAGATTCAGCCACATTTCCAAGGCTTGGCGAAAAGATGATTAATGATGCAAAAGAACAAGCCACGGTGAACTTGTACAATGGCTTGCTTACACAAAAGATCAGCTGCTAGCAAAGAAATGTTTCAACCTTCAATAAACAGGGCCCTCAACAGAGGTTCAAGGTTCTTGAATGATTGGCATTAAGCTTATCTAGTACATCAGTCGCAAAAAGATGGTAGGACTAAAATCAACTTATCAAGTTCTTGACTGTTTAGATCACTCAAGAGTGTACAAATTCCAGGATATGAAGAAATGATCTCAAAGTAAAAGAGGAAAAAGAAAAAACAGTCAGAGCTTTATTCAGCAGGAGATGATCATCCAGGCTGAGACTCACCGAGGCACCTTATTTTTCATGCCAGCTGTTACCTTTCATCATTCTGTTCATTTCCATTCTTGCCATGGTGAGACAGGGAAGAGAAAGAGGGTGTAACTTTTTGATTAAGTGAATAGTTCATATGAAGGAGTAGAGTTCGGTAGAGAGAAAAAGAACAAGGGAAAGTCAAAATTAACCTTATAAATATCTATGTATTTCATTAATGATCCTTACAATTGTTGAGTTGCAACACTGTTAAGTAAGAGATACTACAAAAAGTACAAAACTAAGTGATTACCATATGACCATAAACATAGATGTTCAGAAACTATACGGAGAAAAAAAGAAAAAGAAATATAGGAAGATATAATAAAACATCAGTAGATGTCATGAATAGCCACATGGAACACAATCTTTACTTTGCTTGTATCTAATTCACATTTTTCAGATTTTCTATAATGAATATGTAAGTCTTTTAGAGAAACCCACAATTTTTTAGTAAGGCAAAATGACTGCAAAAAAAGCAGTTTTCATTTTATACATAAAAAGTGCTATTATAGTAACTGCTCTATAAAACTATTCCAAAATAAGTTGCAAAAGGCACCAAAATTCATGAAAAGAATCAATTTACTCTCTTGCTATTGTTAATAATCTTTGTCCACTAATTGAATAAACATTTATTAAGCAGCTACCATGCATTAGATCCACTGTCTGCAGAGATCCCCAAAATGGTAATAAAGATATGTAACTTGTAAATTCTTATTCTCATGGTGCTTAAGAACATAGGCTGCACATTGCATACCTTTCTGCCCCCACCTCTTACCCTGAACAAAAAACCTAGGAAATTTTTTTTGTGGGGTGGCTGACTGGTACAGGGATCAAACCCTGAACTTTGGTGTTATCAGCACCAGGCTCTAACCAACTAAGCTAACCAGCCAGCCCCTTAGGAAACCTTTTTAACTGTCACTACATTCAAAGGTACTGCAACAGATAGTACTATTGTCCAAATATTTGCTGTCCTTCTCTTATCAGATTCTTCTCTACCTGCCCATACACTCTGGGGGATGGGAAATGAGGTTACATTTGTTGCCACTGAGGGCACGTGTGACCACGTGACTTGCTTTGGCCAATAAAGATTGAGTACAAATGGCCTATGTCACTTTTGAGCAGAAGCATTAAGAGTCATCTAGAGGTTCTGCCATGGCTGGATCCTGGAATGAAGCCCACGAAGGGCATTAATATGAGAAATAAACTTGTTGCTATAAACTAATGAGATTTAGAGACTATTCCACAGATTGTTCCTAAGCTAATTCATATACCCATAGCTAAACTTTGATATATTATAGAACGCCTCAACCAATGGGCAAGAGGTAGAAAAAAGTAACCTCCTTTCCAGCTGTGCCTACTCTGATTTACAACTTAAAGTAGATGATATGTTGGTCCCCAAACCATGCAGTCCCTCACCCACTGATTGCTTTGCTTTGTTTTGTTTTCTTTCCAAACATCTGGGCAGTTCCTTTTGCTGACCTTCAGACATTTGGAGCTGTCCTCTGAGTCAACCCTTTAACATGTATTAAATTCCCTTCCTTAAATAAAGCCGTGAAAACGCGCTAAATGAAAATATTTCACAGGACACAAGAAAACAAGAAATGCCCAGAGAAATGAAATCCACCACTTCCCTTTGAAATACATTAACTGGAAGTTATTTCTTAAAAATAAAGATATTTGCTATAGAAACAATAAATGCAAAAGAACATTATATCTACTAAATAAGAATAGGCTATTACTAAAAGAAAGCAGGCCAAGCTAACTACAAATACACCTAAAAGAAAAGAAAAAGAGTTTAAAAAATAAAAGAATGAGTAAGGATCTAATAAAAAACACAAAAACAGAAGACATGCTAGATTTAATAAAGTAGCATTTCAAAGCAAAGCTTTTAATATGATAAAAAAACATTTTATTTTCCTAAAATGTGTAATCCACAATGAAAGCAACGTTACTCTGCTTTATACTCCCAATAATATAACATGAAAATACAAAAAGCAAAAACTAAAGGCAATCTCTTTGTATTTCATGATTAAAATGTAGAAAGCAATAACTCAAAACACAATTGAGATGAGTTTCTACTTTACAGAGTAATCAAATACTAAAATACTGAAACTGTCCTAGGACAGATGTCACAAAATTAACTATTTAGAGAGCAGCAACCTAGTACACATCAGAGTACCAATACAGTGAGGAGTGAAAAAGGAAGCACAGAAGTTGTAAACTACAGTGTTTACAACTTAATGGGGAAAAAAAAGAACACAAATACTATGCATATACATATGGATCAAGGGGAATGTATGTCTGTATGTATGCACAACACTCGTGAAATAAAAATATTTACGTAATAAGGCTATACAAATGCTTTGGCTTAGGATTCAGGAAACACTATTTATAAAGGGTAAGTATAAAATGATATAATCTCATAATCTTCCTAATTAAAGGATAAAACAATCTATGGTATGTAATTCAGCATGTAAAGAAAAAGTATTGATGTTTAAAATCAGTATGCTATATTCGCGCCTGTCCCTTCAGGTTAAAAAAAAAAATCAGGAAACATATAACTAATATACTTATGAAGTAGATGGAACACCCCAACAGAAACATCAAATTAAAATCTTTTCTTCCAGAATATACAAGGAACTCAAACAACTTTACAAGAAAAAAACAAGCAACCCGATTAAAAACTGGGCAAAAGAGCTAAATAGGCATTTCTCTAAGGAAGATATACAAATGGCCAACAGACATATGAAAAAACGCTCAACATCACTCAGCATTCGGGAAATGCAAATCAAAACGACACTGAGATACCATCTCACCCAGTTAGGATGACTAAAATCCAAAAGACCCTGAACGATAAATGCTGGCGAGGTTGTGGAGGAAAAGGAACTCTCGTACATTGTTGGTGGGACTGCAAAATGGTGCAGCCTCTATGGAAAAAGGTATGGAGGTTCCTCAAACAATTGCAGATAGATCTACCATATGACCCAGCTATCCCACTGCTGGGAATATACCCAGAGGAATGGAAATCGCCAAGTCGAAGGTATACCTGTTCCCCAATGTTCATCGCAGCACTCTTTAAAATAGCCAAGAGATGGTACCAGCCCAAATGTCCATCATCAGATGAGTGGATACAGAAAATGTGGTATATCTACACAATGGAATGGTATATCTACTACTCACCTATAAAAAGGAATGAAATACTGCCATTTGCAACGACATGGATGGACCTAGAGAGAATTATATTAAGTGAAACAAGTCAGGCACAGAAAGAGAAATATCACATGTTCTCACTTATTTGTGGGAGCTAAAAATAAATAAATAAAAACACACACACACACAAAAATGGGGGGGGAAGAAGAAATAACAATTGCAATTCCTTGAAATTGATATGACAAGCATACAGAAAGGACATTGTTGGGAGGGAGGGGGGAGAGGGAGGAGGGAGGAATGTTTCGGTAATTGGCCACAATAATCAACCACATTGTATATCAACAAAATAAAATAAAATAAAATATTTAAAAAACAATAATAATAAATAAATAAAAAATTTTTCTTCCTCATATATCCTTAGAAGGAATCCTTATCTTCCAAAGAAATTATCTTCAAACTTTTGTCAACCAAGAAAACATTCTGTAAACAAAACTTCACAGTGAAGCTCAAGGTTTAACACCAGAGCAGCTCTGATTAAGGTGTGAGCAGGGACCATGAGGTGGGAGTAATTCCATAAATGGTTATCTGGTACCTACCACCATACCATAAGCCAGGCATGGGGTTAAGTGTTAGGGATTCATAAGTGAACAAAACAGTCCTTTCCCACAGGGTGCTTGCATTCAAGAATGGGAAGAGAGCTAATAAACAAGTAAACAAACAAATATGATCATATACTGAGATCCACTCTAAAGAAAATAAGGCGGGGTCACATGGGAGAAGATGACTAGAGGTGATGTTTGGGGCTTCTTTGTGACCCTGGGTATTCAAGGAAAGCCTCCCTGAAAAGACGCTGGGGTAGTTTCTGGGAAGTTCTAGGGGGTCAGCTAGTGCAAAGATCCAATGAAGGAAAAGAATGTTCAAGGGGTAAAAAGAGGCCAGTCTGACTGGTACAAAGTAGACAAAGGAAGTGTAGTAGAGGAAAATGGAGAGGCAACACAGGCCAGCCAAATGGATTTTTGCAGCGAAGCTTGGATTTCAAGTGTAATGGGAAGTCTTTGAAAGGTTTTCAGCAAGGAAATAACATGATCTGATTACAATATAGAAGCTACTGTGTGGAACTGATACAGGCAGCAAAAGTACAATCAAGAAAACCAGCAAGGAAACCATTGCAAAAACCCAGTGAGAGGAAACGTTGGCCCAGACAAATGTTTTTGCAAAGGAAATGATTGCAAGTGGGCAGATTTGGGATATATTCTGGACAGAAAGGAGACAAGACTTCACAATGGAGTAGACATAAGGTGAATGGAAGAGGAATCAAGAAAGGCTATCAAGTATCGGCCTGTGCAACTGGGCGGATGATGGCACCATTTACTAAGATGAGAAAGGTTTGGGGTGTGCAGATTAGAGTAGGGATAATATCCGGAATTCTGCATTGGCCATGTTAGTTTTGAATGGATTATTAGGTGCCCAAGAAGATGTGCCTATTAGATAGTATACCATCTAAGTCTGTAGTTCTTGGGAGAATTTGGACCTGGAAATACCCACACACTTGCTCAGTTCTCACTCCTCCCCTACTTCAGCTACCATGGCAAACTCTTTAAGGCATCATAATTCACAGTGCTCCTCAGAGAGGTGTGAAACTTAATGACTTACCTCCAACTTGCTGCCTAAATTTGCCTATGTTTTTAGAGGGTGATCAAAATAATTAAATATTAATATAAATCACATTTGCTCACACTGGAATAAATTTATTTGCTTGCACCAAAGTAAATTACAAATAGTTTTAAAGATTCTAGTGAAAAAATGAAACCACAAAAGTGTGCTAGACGAAAATACGGGGTAATATTTATAAAATTTTGGAATCAAAGGACTTTCTTGTTTGACACCAGGTGCAGAAATCCTTAAAAATGGAAAATAATGGTGATTGGTGGGGAGGGAAATCTAAACATTTCTATTAATGAAAAGTACCACAAGTAAGTTTTAAAAGCAGGGCCGGCCCGTGGCTCACTCGGGAGAGTGCGGTGCTGATAACACCAAGGCCATGGGTTTGGATCCTATATAGGGATGGCCGGTTCGCTCACTGGCTGAGCGTGGTGCTGACAACACCAAGCCAAGGGTTAAGATCCCCTTACCGGTCATCTTTTTGGAAAAAAAAAAAAAAAGTTTTAAAAGCAAATGAAAACTTGGGAATAAATATCTAAAGCAAGTGACATAAGGAATTAATATCCCTAAGAATAAGAAGCTCATATAAATAAAGAGAAAAAATTAACTCCAAAGCAAAATGTGACAAGGACAAGAGGAGAAATTCAAAAGAAAAGAAATATAAATGACCGATTGACACACGAAGAAAAGTGCTAAGCTTATTAGTAAAAGAACTGAATTAAAACAAGGAGATGCTATTTTTTACCTATCATGAAAAATTCACAAATATTAAAATGGCAATGAGTGTAGACTTAGATATTAGTCTAAGATAACAGGGCCATAATTATTAATTATCTTTAATAAGATAAAATGTTGTAGGGAGCAGAAATTCCTACGACCTTTCTTGGAGATGATACGGTAACACATATCAAGAACCTTACATTTTTACATGCTTTTCAACCTACCAATTCCACTTTCAGGGAATTCATCCTAACAAGGGAAGAACAGGAGCCAGGGGTTGTCTGAAAAGCTTCAGGTACAAATATGTTTTTCATAATAGGATATTCTGTGCCTAAAAAAGATGCTTCAGAATTACATCTAGTAACATGAAAAGATATTGAGTGAAAAAATTAGGCTATATAACCATCAGGGTAATACATATCAATGGATATGTTCATATAAAGGGATCTCTAATAATACATTTCAAGAACTTAAGTATTGTATCTGAAAGACTGAGTATTCTTTATGACCTTTCTTCTTCTCCCATTATAGTAAGTATATATTGCCTTGATAACAAAAACTTCATTTTGTGGAAAAACAAAAATAAAAGTCCTACACACAAAAGAGATGGAATAGAAATTACCAAAAAGGTAACATCATATTCTTCAAGTAATAAAATACGTTTTGGATAGATTTTTTCTCCCTTCTAGAATAGAAATTTTTCTGAATTACGACACTTTCCATTAAAAACATGCATTACTCTTACAATAAACAGGGCTAAAACTCTTTTTTAAATTAAATTATTTCCAAATCTCTTGTTATCTTAATTTTAAGGACCATTATAACTATAACATAGTATTTTCAAAGGTTTATGCCTGCTTTCCTTCTCTTCAGTTTCCAAAACCACTTTTTCTTTACAGCTCCCTTGTCTTTGGGGAGCACAAAGGGATTTTCTCCCCAAACCCCCTTCATACTACTACCTTTAGTTGTCTTTCACACTTTGGCACAGTGGTTCTCAAAGTCTGGACCCCAGACCAATAGCACCAGCATTACATAGGGAACTTATTAGAAATACAAATTCTTGGACCTCATCTCAGATGTAGTGAATGCATGCTAAATTTTGAGAACCACTGTTACAGCCTACATGCTTTGGGCCTTCAAAATCCTGAAACTCTCCTAAAAACAGTCAAATCATATCTCAAATCATATTTCTCAGAATTCTAATAGTAACACATTAAATCATTCTAAGGGACTGAGCTACTAAATCTCTAACTTTTGAAAGGAAAAAAAATATCCACACTGAAAGAAAACCATACCTGTAGGGATGTCCTAAGGGTACCAATGAATCCTAAAGACATGGCTTCAAGCCTTCAGCAGTACCTGAGGTAAACACATCTGACTTTCTCAAGGAACACCCTAAATGCAAACTCATTTAATTACATATGTCAAATGCAGGGCTATACAATCAAACATTCAACCAGAATCCTGAATAACAACAATATACAAGCCACATTGAGACAGAAATACAACTATCAGGTCTGATAAAAACTCAGAAACATCTTTTTTTTATTTTAATTGAAATGTATTGGTAGTACATATTTATGGGGTACAAAGTTATACTTCAATATATGTATACAATGTGTAGTGATCAAATCAGAGTAGTTAGCAAATTCATCACTGCAAAAATTTATTGTTTCTTAGTGATAAGAACATGTAAGCTTCTTTCTTCTGGCCATTTGAGAACATACAATAAGTTATTGTTAATTATAGATGCCTAGCACTACTGTACACTACTAGAACTTATTTTCCTATGTAGCTATAATTTTGTGTCCACTAACCAACCTCTCACTATCCCCCTCCACCCTCCCCTCAGAAACGTCTTTATACTGAACTGATCCTTTATCCTTAAATGATCCCATTTGGGGCAAGATCTACTGAGGTTTGATGTGGTAATTAATATGGTTACCTACTTGTGATATAGGTTTATAACCATGATAAACATGAAACAAAGTTCATTGGCAGCCCAATGCCAATAACAAATTTTCTGCCACATTCACTTGTTCAGTGGATTAATGAGCCAGGTACTGAGCTAGTGCTAGAGACAAAAAGGTGATATCCAGGCTGCTCTCTGGAAGCCTGCAGCCCAACTGGAGATTAGCAGAGGACAAACAGGAAATCACCCCAAGAGTGGGCACTACATACAGTTTCTCTAATACATGTTACAGATAAGAAAACTCAGGGTTTGAGAGATTAAGTCACTTGCTTAAGGCCACCCAACTCCTTAAAAGTCCATTCTCTGCTCTTGCCCTCCAACCTAACACCACTTTTTTCTATTTTCACTTACTGTACATATTTAAGGTGCACAACATTTTGTTCTATTATACATATGTACATAATGAAATGATTACTTCAGCCAAGCCAAGTAATAACGTTACTTTTTTGTGTGCATGGTGAGAGTACCTGAAACTACTCTCTCCGCAAATTTCCAATATAAAATACAATATTATTAACCATAGTCATCATGCTCGATTTATTCATCCTATGTAACTGCAATTTTATACACTTTTACCTACATCTCTCCACTTCCCCTCATCACCACCCCCTTAAAACTCTGTTTCAATGTATTTGAATTTTTTTATACTCCACATGTGAGATCAGCCATGTCTGGCTTATTTCACTTAACATATGTCCTCCATGTTCATCCACATTGTTGAAAATGGCAGATCACCTTTTTTAACAGCTGGATAATATTCCATTTGTGTGTATGTGTGTGAAGGAAATGGTTAATGGACATCTGTGGTCAGCACCCAAGGACGTGTTCATTTGGTGAACTTGCATACGAGTAAACAACCAAAAAATATCAAGGATTGCAAACAATCCTTGAGAACGTTTGAAGTTGTGAGAACACTTTCTTGGGATGTTCCCAGGAGGCACATTATAGATAACCAAGTGCTTGAGAAGGGAGGTAACGGCCTTCTGCTCTTGAGAAAAATATAACAGAATTTATGCATTAATGCTTATCTCGCATGCACAAGCTTGCTAAGTGTAATAAAAGCTGTAACAGCGATTGGGTCGGGGCTACTCACCTGAGAGAGCAGTGGCCCTCCGCTCTTCACCTGCATCTCATCTGCTGTGTCTTCCTTCGCGTCTCCGGTCATCTTAATCTACATGTGTGTATATATATATATATATATATATATATATCCTGATTTCTTTATCCATTCATCTGTAAATGGACCGTTACTAGGTTGTTTCCATATCTTGTCTATTCTGAATAATGCTGCAATGAACATGGGAGTTCAGGGACATTTATAAGGTGCTGATTTCATTTCCTTTGGGTATATACCAGAACGGGGATTGCTGGGTCATACTGGAAATGTCTTCCATAACAGCTGCACCTATTTACTTTCCCACCAACAGTGTACAAAGGTTCCCTTTTTTCTATTCTTTGACCAACCATTGTTATCTCATTTTTTTGAAAACAGCCAGCCTAACAAATGAGACTTTATATCTCATTGTGGTTTTGATTTGCAATTTTCTAGGTAATTAAAGTTTTAATGTTAAAGAGAGACATATGCGTATACATTGTCTGCAACTTATGCGAGGTTGTGCTAATTTTACGATCAAATCAAGAATAAAACTGACTTTGTTATGACTTTAAAAAAGGTATGAATTAGGTAAAATCAAGTAGCATCATGCCAAGTTTTTGAAAACAGTTTTTAAGTGATCCCATCTTTGAATAGGAAAAATTATATAAAAGAACCACGCCACTGCAGAGGGTGGGGTGGGGGGAGCCTGTGGGCCTTGGCCACGCCCCACCTCCACAACCAGGCCAGCAAAGGAAACAGACGTGGGCCAACCCCCCCCAGTTCCACCTCTGTCCCCCTACCCTTCTCCCCTTCCCACTGCTGCACAACATCTTTGAATGTAAAAGAAATAATAATAAATTTTTTAAAAAAGAACAAAAAAAGGCAAGATGGACATAGAACAAGATATTAATACTGATTATTCAGAATGGTGAGATTCAGGCAATCGGTACTCTATAATTCTTTTAAAAGTTATTTTTAAAATGATCATTCAACTTAAAAAAATACAATAAAATAAACAGCCTAGATTCCATTAGTAAGTGGCTCTCAATAAGTGTGTACCAGACACGAAAAAAGACAAAAAGGAAAAAAAAAAAAATAAGTGTGTACCATTCCCTAATGGATGACTGGAAATTTGTTGAGGTATTTTTGGTTGTCACACTCATTGGGAGGCACTACTGACATTTAACAGGCTATGTGGAGCAGTTTCATGTAAGGAATTGTCCCATGTAGCTTTTGAACATCTTTCTAGACATCGGTAGAGAAAAAACCCATTTATAATTATCTGAGCTGAAAATCGAATTCCATTTTACATATAAATACAAAAGATTTTTTGCAAGTTTTTCTATATGTTTGTTCTATTTGCTAGGAGTATAATTACCATATAAATCAAAAGATAATTGTTTTGAGTTTTAACATTGCTCACAATTTTGGAGATCATGTCATCAACTCTTTTATTTTTGAATAATTGATTCAAAATATGATTATACATATTTTGGGGGATCAATGTTGATGTATTGTGTAATGTTGAACATACTAATTATCTTGATTTGAGCATCACATTACACACAGGTATTGATATTCAGTGCTTCAAAAAAAATTAAAAATTAAAATCAAAAATTCTGAAAAATAAATAAAAATAAAGTGCTTCACAGATGAAAAAAAAATTACACAATGTAATCATTTTTGTGGACCTTTACCAATTTTTTGTGTCATTAACTCTAATGCTCTTCTTGATACTTAAATCACCAATCAATCCACCTCTCCCAGTGTGCATCTGCAACTACTGCGTTCTCAGTATCTGCCCCAGTATAGTCAAGACTGAGCATTGACATACTGAACTACTATTATTTTAGCATTAATTAGTTTTATTTTTTTCTTTATAAAAAAGTTGGGGCATTACATTGATATTTTTGAAATTATGGGTGTTGGTAAGTTATATTATTGATGAATTTATTTCATGAGGACAAAGAAGTCATTACCAAAAATAAATTACTAAAAGGGAGTGAGTGGTATTGTTTGACAAAGCTGAGACCTAGCTGTGATGCCAACGTATGCAGTGGCTGAGAATCCAGCTGACTTCTATTCAGCCCCACATTAATGAGATCTGCAACACAAAAGTGTAAAAACATGCCACTCTTCTCACTACAATTTTTCATTTCAAAAAGTTATTTTCATAAAAAAAGTTATTTATGCTAACTTGTAATGGGTTTATTATTCATTTTTTAAAAAATTAATAACTAGGGCCGAGCCCGTGGCGCACTCGGGAGAGTGCAGCGCTGGGAGCACAGCAGCGCTCCCGCCACGGGTTCGGATCCTATATAGGGATGGCTGGGTCGCTCACTGGCTGAGCATGGTGCTGACAACACCAAGCCAAGGGTTAAGATCCCCTTACCAGTCATCTTTTAAGAAAAGAAATAAAGAACTCAACTCCCTTCCCAAATCACAGCCACCACTATCGGCCAATGAGGTAGAAGTGTCAGCCTTCCAAATGGGAACCTGATACACAAGGGAGCTATTATTATACACTGTGTGTGAGGAGAGTTAGTATATACCATAGTCGTAATAGGGCAGATTCTAAAGCCAAACTTCATGGGTTCATATACCAGATCCGCCACTTACTAGCTGTGGGATCACAGGTAAGTTACTTAACTATTTTGTATATTGGTTGTAAAATAGAAGTAATAACTCCAACTCTGCAGAGTTGTTGGGTGTGGAGTATACTAACATTTATAAAGCAAATGTATTTCATAGGGCCTAGTTTCCAAAGCCCTGTAGTTTCAGGTATAACCTAACGTTTTAAAATTACATATAGAAATGTTAAGCTTGCAAAAGACACTTTAGTTCCCCATGCTAAAGTCTCTGATGTAGATAAAGAAATGTAATATAGCAAAATTGCAGGCTCAAGGACAGACACCCTTGGAGCAGGTTAACCTAAATTTACATTATTGTTATGTAAACATACTGAGAAAACTGCTGTAGGAAAAGACAGTATTTGCTAAGAACAAGCTTTTGTTGGTAGATCGACTTAACCTTTTCCAAACTGCATTATGGAATGTGACTGTGTTATTTCACTGATGTTACCAGCCTCCATTGTTAAACTATACTTAGCCATAATTCCACCTATGTTCCTTTTCTGTAACTTTCTGGCCTGGAGAATAAATACTGAGACAGAACCCCAGTTCAGGGTTAATTTCCCAAGGAGGAATGCCTCTCTTTTAAGGATTCCTGGAAATTAACCCCTTCAGAGTTTCTCACTTCTCAGAAGAAATGTGCTTTGAGTAATCCTTTGCATCTCCATCACCCAGTGGGAGAGAGGTGACAAAGAGAGTCCTACAATTGGGAGGATTAGATGCGTTATTACATGCAGAAACATCTAGAACACTGCCTGCACTTAGCTAAGCACTCAGTAAACATTAGTTATTATTACGTCAAATACATTGTGGATTTGAATTAATCACCATGTCTAATATCATTCCTATTGTATAATGTGACAATGTGTTCAAGTTCAAAATTATAGACTTAACCAGTAACTGAGATCCTTTTTCTAAACAGAATATCTGCAGTGTCCTGCAGAGAACACCTTGGTTTCAAATCAAAAAACCTCTGAGCAATACAGATGATAAAGGCTTACCAACCAAAAAGAAAGTCATTTGGCTTACAACTTACTTTACTTCTATTTTCAAAAACATATAAAAACAGGTACTTCGTATATATTTTTTCATTATTGGCACATAACATTTTCACTCAGGCATTTGGTTCTCAAATTTTCCGGACTCAGAACTCTTATATGCTTAAAAATTATTGAGACTTCCTCTGGAAAACAACACTGTACACTTACAGAGAATGAGAGTTAAAAAAAAAAAAGCAAATAACTCAACTATTACTATGAAAATAATCTGAATTTGCAGACCCTTTGAAAGGGGCTCCATACTACACTTTGAGAATCTCTGCACTATAAGTGAAGGCATTAAAACTCTTGTGGGCCGACCCTGTGGCACACTCGGGAGAGTGCAGCGCTGGGAGCACAGCGATGCTCCCGCCGTGGGTTCGGATCCTATATAGGAATGGCCGGTGCGCTCACTGGCTGAGCGCGGTGTGGGCGACACCACACCAAGGGTTGCGATCCCCTTACCGGTCACAAAAGAGACAAAAAAAAAAAAACTCTCGTGGCTTTCATTTTCTACCTTTTCTAGATTTATAAGAGAATAAAATAATTATATTTCATTGAACTCATATGAACTGAAAATGATCTTATCCTAAAATTACCACAAAAAAAAAAAAAAAGGTTTAAGAAAGTATTTTGGCAAAGTTGCCACTAAATTAAACTAGGAATAAATGTCATGTCTAATTTTTTTTCCTTTTTTTAAATTGTGGTATAATACATTTAACATAAATTTTACCATTTTACCTAAAGTGTACAATTCAGTGACATTTAATATATTCACAATGTTGTGCAACTATCACCAGTATATAGTTCCAGAACATTTTCATCACCCCAAAAACAAACTCCAGACCCTGCCCCAACCAACTATTCTTCTGCTTTCTGTCTCTATAGATTTATCTATTCTGGGTATTTCACATAAAATGGAATCATACACTAGTACATGGCCTTTTATGTCTGGCTTCTTTCACTCAGCTTGTTTTCAAGGATCAGCCAATGTTGTAGCACGTATCATTCATTTCTTCTTACAGCGGAATCATATTCCATGGTATGACTATACTATATTTTGTTTGTCCATTGAAACGCAAAAGTTGGGACATCTGGGTTGTTCCTACCTCTTGGATACTGTGAATAATATTGCTATGAACATTCACATATAAGTTTTTGGTTGAACTCCTGTTTTCAATTGTTTTGGGTATATACCTAGGAATGGGATTGCTCTATATTTATTAAGGAACTGAAAAACTGTTTTCAACAGAAACAGCACCATTTCACACTCACACGAGTTTTTTCACTAACACTTATCCTCACTAACACTTATTATTTTCCACCTTTTTATAATAGCCATCCAAATGGGTGTAAAGTGGTATCTCATAGTTTTGACTTCCACTTCTCTAATGACTAATGATGTTGAGCATCCTTTCATGTGCTTTTTGGCCATTTGCATATCTTCTCTGAAAAAATGCTGATGGAGTTTGGATGTGTTGTCCCCTCCAAAACTTGTGGAATTTTGATCCCCAATGTGGCAGTGTTGGAAAGTGATTGAGTCATGGGGGCGGATCCCTCATGAATGGATTAATGCTCTCCCTGGGGAAGGGGGGATAAAAGAGTGAGTTCTCGATCTATTAGTTCCTGCGAGAGCTTGTTGTTTAAAAGACCCTGGTACCTTTTCTCTCTCTCTCCCTTGCTTCCTCTCTCGCCATGTGATCTGCTTGTACCTGCCAGCTGCCTGCCACTCTTCCGCCATGAGTAGAAGCAGCCTTGGGCCGGCCCGGTGGCGCACTGCTACAGTGCGCTGCTTGGGAGCGCGGTGGCGCTCCCGCCGAGGGTTTGGATCCCACATACAGACCGGTTCCCGCTCACTGGCTGAGCGAGGTGCGGGTGCAACACCGAGGGTTGCGATCCCGTTGCTGGTCCCGGTCTGGTATGGGCGTGACACTGAGGGTTGCGATCCGTTGCCGGTCACAAAAAAAAAAAGACAAAAAGGAAAAAAATAAAAATAAAATAAATAAATAAAGGTCACTTATCTGGGCTGGCCCCGTGGCTCTCTCGGGCAAGTGCGGCACTGGTAGTGCTGAGGCTGCGGGTTCGGATCCTATATTGGGATGGCCAGTGTGCTCACTGCCTGAGAGTGGTACATACAACACCATGCCGAGGGTTGCGATCCCCTTACTGGTAATTAAATAAATAAATATAAATATATATAAATATATATATATAATAAATTAAATAAATTAATAAATAATGTCACTTATCTAATGAATTTGGCAATATAAAAGCCAGAATCTAGATGATACCAGGAAAGCTTCCTGATTGGGAAAATGGGTACATTCACATAGTTGTTAAAGGAAATCAATTTATTCCCTGGGCTAGACCTATGTATAATACCATTTATGACAGAGCAGAAGGTTCCCACCAAAAAACCCTAACACCTATTTGCTCAAATGTCTCATTTAATTAGGAATAAGAAGTTTTAAAATGCAAAACATTAGCATAAGTAAGTTTATGTCACAAGAGGGATGTAAAAGCCTTTCCTGTTAAGATGGGATTAGAAAACTAAGAACTATAGGACTTCTGGCCAATATGGCAGAATAACGGTCCCCTGCCTCACTCTCTCCCACAAATCAATGAATTTACAACTATAAAAATGTAACATCAGACAAGCTGGGGCTGCCGGAGCTCAGGTGAAGAGGAGGAGAGACCTATGGAGTGCATGAAGGTGGGAGAAACCATGAAAAGAGGAAGAAAAAAACTGCTCTCAGCATTTCGGGTTACAGCCACTTTAATGCTGGAGCACATGGAGCAGGAGCCGGCAGAAGCTGCAACTGTGCCCTTTAGATGGAATTACTTGGAGGCACAAGCGGAGAAGAGGACTTTGGTGGCCCCCAGGACAGCAAAACCACTAACAGGGTTCCTGTGGACCCACACAGGCATGAGGAGCCAGAACAGCTGAAAAAGGGGAGCCACTCTGAGGCCGGTGAGTCATCACAAGGGACTGGAGCAGGGACTGTCCCATGGGAAGTGTTTGGAGCACGGGTGGTGGGGGAGATGGGCCCACCAGGGGAACACTGGGACACAGCAAGGACAGCCAATCCACCGCTTAATCAGCACAGGACCACTCAGAGGAGACTGGTCGGGAATGAAGAATTGCATGAGGTGCAGTTTGATGAAAAAACTCAGGCCCAGATCAGAGATTCTACACAACCCAGGTGCACTGAGTATCTGGAGAGCCTGAAGTGCCTATAAGGTCAACCATTAAACCCTGAGCTGCACAAAACGTCTTCCCTAAGGAAACAGCAGCAAAGCAGCAATTTACCTCAACCACACAGCTCAAGTACTGGTTCCGACAGGAAGTTCCCATTTTAGAAGCAAGCAAAGGACAAAAACTTAGTTCCGGCCCAGGCACACCATGAATGCCTTCAGATCCACCAGGAGACATAAGGCATGGAGCCAGAGGCAGTACCCCTACCCACAACCACTCACACCACCAGCACCTCGGAGCCCCACCTGGGAACCCGAGGATTGGAGCCGAGGACCGGACCCCACTCCCACATATAGGCACACCACCAATGCCTAGGGGCCCGCCTGGGGACCTAGGCCTAGCAGCCGGGGACTGGACCCCCTTCCCACAACCAGGCACCTTGTGCCAGTGCCTCAGGGACCGCCCGGGGACCTGAGGCATGGAGAATGGGACTGGACCCCCGTCCCACAACTGGGTTCAACACGCCAACACTTTGGGGCCTGCCAGGGGACCCAGGGTCTGGAGAAGGGGACTGGACCCCCTCCCCCACAACCAGGCTCACCATGCCAGCAACTCGGGGCCTGCCCAGGGACATGGGTTAAGGAGCTGGGACCAGACCCACCCTGCCACAACCAGGCATGCCAGGTCAGCACATCAGGACCTGCCCAGGGGCCCAAGGCATGGAGAAGGGGACCAAACCTCCCTCCCACAACCAGGCACACTGTGCCAGTGCCTTGGGGCCCTCCTGGGGACCCAGGACATGAAGAAGGGGACTGGACCCCACTCCCACAACCAGGCACTCTGTGCCAGCGCTTCAGGGTCTGCTCAGGGACCTGGGGGAAGGAAAAGGGTACCGGACTCCCCTCCCACAACCAGAAACACCATGGCAGTGCCTTGGGGCCCACACTGGGACCTGGGGCATGGAGAAGGGGACCAGACCCCCCCTCTCACAACCAGGCACCCCTGGAGTGGTGCTAGCACTGCAGGGCCCACAAGAGGACCTGGGGTATGGAGTTGAAGACCGGACCCCCTCCCACAACCAAGCACCCTATGCCAGCACCTCAGGGCATGACTAGGGAACCAGGGTATGGAGAAGGGGACTGGACCCCCTCCCCCACAACCAGGCTCAGCACCTTGGGACCCAGTTGGGGAGCTGGGGCATAGAACTGAGGATCAGACACTCTCCACAACCAGGCACACTGCCAGCATCCCAGAGCAAGCCAAAAACATCTCCACCATGTGGGCGGACCACCATAGCTACCACGATAACCATGGCTGCCTCAAAGGCAGCTAGATGCCACAACCACCACACAGATGGTCCGCCAGCCACTGGAGTGAGTTGACACAAGGAGAGTCACCAGCAGAGATAAAGAAAGCAGGAGGATGTCTGTCTCCACAGAGCCCATTTCATAGTGATGGAAGAGACATCTGCTCTATGATAGTATTGGGGGACCTGATCATGCCTCTCAGCATTGGACAGATCATTTGGGCAGCAAATTAACAGAGTAACCATTATTCCTTCAGAGGGAGAGAAGAAATCTAGGGTGATTAGAGGAGGGAGTGGGGAGAGAAAGGGGAATGAGGAGGGATTGGACAAGGGGCATAAAGAATAATTACAATTTGTAATAATATATATGCTAGTAATATTGATTTGATCAACATATCTCAATGTTGAAATCCAAAAATATGTATAATCAATTTTGATTCAATAAAAATTAAAATTTAAAAAAAAAAGAAAAAGAAAATTAATAACTGTAAATCAGAGGTCCATAGAAAATAGAAGGAAAGAGGTATAGCTAAAAGTTTGGGCCTAGGAATCAAAAGAAAGACAACTTAGAAACATGGCGGCAGGAAGGGAGTGAGCCGCCCGCACCCCATGCCGGCAGGATCCCAGAGGCCACCAGCAAGAAGAGGAACTCAGAAAGCCTGATCATGGGGGCCGGCCCGGTGGCGCACTGCTACAGTGCGCCGCTTGGGAAGCGCGGCAGCGCTCCCGCCAAGGGTTC
>NW_007737913.1:36443-48697 GCF_000696425.1 Galeopterus variegatus | reverse complement strand
CCCAGCCTCTGAAACTATAAGCAATAAATTTTGTTTTCTTATAAATTACCCAGTTCCAGATATTTTGTTATAAAAAACAGAAATGGACTAATACACCACCCAACACCTGACTTCTCTTTCATCTTCACGATACTGTTAATTCTACCTAATATAACCCCTTATGCTGTGGGTACCACCTTACTTCCAAATGCTGACAGGTACCTTAAGAAGCTCGCCCCTCTGTATGTTTCTTTTGCAGTCAAAAAGTAAAGCATTATTCATGAGTAGTTATCTTACTTACAATGTTACTGATACTGCTGTATCAACCAAATACGGAAATATAAGTCTGACTGTGAAACTAGACTCCATATAGAACCAGTGCTATCAACCTCTACAATGCTTGTAAACCCAACCCATCCCCTCAAAATCTTCAAAATATCTCCATTTACTTTTTCATCCTCCTGAAACCAAGGCTGCTTTTCAAAATCAAAGATATTCAAGATTTTTAAATATTATTTTTATCATGGTACTTTTATTTTTTGATTAATGACTATAATCATTAATACATTTTCTACAATTTTTCTATTTCATTTTAGTTCAATCGTAGGTTAAGTTTTTGTGAGTTAGCCTGGAAATTTAATCATCATGATTAAGACCACTGATGGGGGAAAAATTCTGAGTTTTAAAAAATTAGACTAAAACTAATTTATAGATTGTATTTGGAAATGTGGAATTGCCTATAAAGAAATAATAGTCTCATGATCTAGGGGAGGAAAAAAGATATGAAACATCTTTTAAAATACCAAATTCAATTAAGAAGTTTACACACATGAAGGTTGTTTTCTGGTGTGAGACAATAGAGAGGAAATATAACTAAAGTGCACATCACGTTGTGAGAAACACTATAAAATGTAAAAACGACCATGGTGAGAGCAATTAATTCAGCCTATAGGGTATTAGAACACTCCACAAAGAAACTGACATTTGGATGATGCACTATGAGCACTTGGCATAAGTTATGTTATCTAATTTAATCTTTATGACATCATTATTTGTGTATTATTATTATTATCATCATCCCCATTTTTCAGGTGAGGAAACTAAGTCACAGTGTGGCTATGTGACTTGCCCAAGGTCACACAGGTAGTAAGCAAGGAAACTAGGATATGAGCCCCAACTATCTGATTCCAGAGGTCTTGTTCTTAACCACTAAATTGTTTTCTTGCTACAGTCTGAAACTACTTAGTATAAAACTCCATTTATTCGATATTTATTTAAGGTGTAGGAAGAAAGATTCTAGGTTGATGGCAGCTTGAAAACATAATTGCTGCCTCTTCTCCTAACTCCGTTTGAACTAATTCTCTCTCTCAGTTGCTGGGGCCAGTAGGTAGGTAGGGTCTGGAGAATATGAGTAGAACCTCTGCTCTTAGAGGATCCCAAACAGAAAAAGCTAGCACAAAACTTTTTCTCTGCAAAGCCAAAGGATATATTGAGGATCAGTGGCAAAGAGCCATGGGACAAGAATCAGTACTCAAGGTTTCTAGGAAAAGCTCGGTCCTGAAAGATCTACGGGACCCTGTGGTAGATAGAATAATGTGCCCTGCCCCAAAGATATCCACAACCTAATCATCAGAGCCTGGGAATACATTATCTTACATGGCAAAAAGGATTTTGGGGTATCCCCTAGAGTCTCAAGAAGGAACACAAGTCTGCTGACACCTTCATCTTAGCCTAGAGAAACTGATCTCATACTTCTGACTTCCAACACTGTAAAATAATACATCCATGTTGTTTTTAAGCCACTAAACTTGTGGTAATTTGTTACAGCAACAATAGAAAACTAGTACATTCCCCAAGAAAATAGGCAGAGCTGGATGTTTCTGGATGGACATGCTGATCTCCCTGGCCCCTGATGAGCTGGTGCGAGTGGGGCTGAAAAAGTGTACAAAGCCTGCCTCCTCCTTAGGATGGAAGGTGAGAACGCAGGGAGCACTGCACAGTGCCGTGAAATGGAATGAAAATGTGCAATATCAGTGCAAAGTAAAGAGTAAAAGAAACTAATAAGAGTCTGAAACAGAAACTACTAAACTTTTTTTTTTCAAATTTAGGTATTAGGGAAGGCGGTACCAAGTATCAGGGTCAGGCATGGGGAGAGAGCAGAAGCAAAAGCATTTAAAGGTCTCATGGTGGAAAATTAGGAAGTAAAAGCACTCTAAAGTAAAAGCAAATTTACTGGTAAGGATGATTTATATTCAACATTCTACAATGTAATCAATTTCATGGCTCCTTACCAACTCCGCCCTTCCCCCCCCTCCCCCTTTCCCACCTCTGGTAACCTCAGTTCTGTTTTTTCCTTTGCAAGTTCAATGTATCAATGTGATTGTTGTTATCTTTCTTTCTTTTTATTCTCTTTCTTGTTTATTTATCCTGATTTGAACATCACATATTGCACAAAGGTATTGATATTCAATGCTGTACAACACAGATATGTATAGTAACTATGTTTCTATAATAAATAAATAAATATAAAAATAAAAAAGAAAGAACGAAAAAATGTACTGGTAAGGGAAGAAGAGGGGGAAAATATTTGGAATTTTATTCTCTTGTAGTAGAGAAATGTGTATTTATTTTACATGTTAGAAAAATGGAAGAGCCCCACCAATAACAAGAAAAAAAGAAAATTTAACTATTTGGAAATTTAAAAAACACTTTCAAAAATGCTTTATTAAAAGAATATTAAAACTGAAATTACACACTACAGAAAACAATGACAGGAAAATGTTACACAGCAAACTTATGGAACACAATGAAGGCTATACTCAGAGGAAATCTTATAGCTTCAGAAGCATTTCTTATTAAGGAAGAAAGATGAAAAAGGAAATTAACCTAGTGCTCACCTTTAGCAACTAGGAAAAGAACAATTAAATACACAGAAAGTACAAAGAAAAAACTGAATAATGGTAAAGCTTCAATTAACAAAACTGAAATATCTCAGATAGTAAAATGAACAAATCTAAAAACTGATTCTTTGAAATGGGATTAAAATAAACTCCCCTCAACTCTGATTAAAGAAAACTGAGAGCAAAATATATAAAAGATTAGTAGTTTGAAAAAAATTATAAGTACAGATAAGAAAGACATTAAGACAACTGTAAAACAAGAGTACTTGAAATTTTGGGCCTCATTTACAACCACTGCATAAAAAACTCCCCAAAGCCGGAATTCAGGAAGGGCTCAGCTAGGTTAGGGTCTTTCGTGTGATTGCATTGAGATGACAGCTGGCTTGAAGCTATCTGAAAGTTCAAATTAGACTGTTTGTCCAAGATGGCTCACTCAACTGGCTGGCAACAGATGCTGGCTAATGGCTGAGAGGCTGGCTGGGAGCTCAGCTTGGGCTATCAAGGGGATGCTTACACACGGTCTCTCCAGCCTGGTGGACCCAGAGTAATGAGACTTTGTACATGGCAGCAGACTTCCCCAGAGTGAGCATCCCTGAGAACTGGGTGAAAGCTGCACGGTCTTTTCTCAACTAGCCTTGGAAGTTATGTAGCATCACTTCTGCCATATTCTATTGGTTGAAGCAGTCATAAGCCTGCCTTGATCCAAGGAGACTAGATGTAAACTCACATCTTGATATGAGTGTCAAAAATTTTGCAAAAATGTTTTAAAACCACCACAGCAACAAATTTGAAGCCTAGAGGAAATAGTTTACTTTCTACCAAAACATAAATTCCAAATGGGACCTATGAAGAAGTATAAAATTTGAATAGATCAAATGCCATAGAAAAGATAGAACAAGTGATGAAAAGATCAGCCATTAAACAAATGCCTTGGGTAGTTTCACAGCTGAGTTTCATGTAGCTTTTAAAGAAGAGAAGTGTAATGTTATTTAAACCAGGGGTTCTTAAATTTTATTGAGCATCAAAATCACCTCTCCAGCTGGTAAACATGCAGATTCCTGTGGTCCATCTCCACATTCTGATTCAGTAAGTTTACAGTGTGAAACGAGGATCTTCCATTTCTAGCAAGTATACTGGTGATGCTGATACCACTTGTCCACAGACTACACTTTGAGCAGCAATGATTTAAACCAGGGGCTAGCAACCTATGGCCCAGTGGCGAAATCTGGCCTAGCACCTGTTTTTATAAATACAGTTTTATTGGAATACAGCCATGCTCATTCATTTACATATTGCTATGGTTTGAATGTGTCCCTCAAAGTTTATGTGTTAGAAACTTAATCCCCGATGCAACAATGTTGGGAGTTGGGGCCAAATCAGAGGTGATTAGGTCATAAGAGCTCTGCCCTCACGAATGGATTAATATTATTTTTGAGAGAGTGGGTTAGTTATCTCAAGATTGGACTAGTTATCTCGAAAGTGTGCTTCTTAAAACAATCAAGCTCAGCTCCCCCTTGCACTCTTGCTCTCTTGCATTCTCTTGCCCTTATGCCTTCTGCCATGGGATGATGTAGTAAGAAGGCTCCCACCAGATGCAGTTCCCTCAACCTTGGACTTCTCAGCCACCAGAACTGTAAGAAATAAATTCCTTCTCTTTATAAGTTACTCAGTCTGTGGTATTCTGTTATAGCAACACAAAATAGACTACAAAACATATGTCTACATCTGCTCTGCACTATAATGGCAGAGTTAAGTAGGTACAACAAAGGATATATGGCCAACAAAGCCTAAAGTACTTACCATCTGGCCCTTTACCAAAATTTTGCCATTCCTTGCCTATAACACTACCTTATTCTACCTTATTATATTTTCCCTTTTCTAAACTTCAGATTTTTTTGATCTGCTGATAGACTCATTCCAATAGCTAAGGTACAAAATTAATATGGTAAATAGCTTTCATCTCATATGATGAGTGCACTCAGTTAGCAACGACATGCATCACAATGTTGAAGAGGATGTGAGACTGCCCAAGCACAGTGAGAAAGAACATTGCAATCAATTAGAGATGTCTACCATGAGCAATAAAACGGGTAACTTGCAGCATGCATGCTGTGTATGTGTTGAACCTTATTGTAAAGTATACAAGGTTTAAGACTCATCAAAAACATTGTTTAACTTCAACAAAATATGGATGTAATGCACACATTTTTATCTGTACCATTAACAATCTATCAGATTTTGCTTCAAAGGCTGTGGAAGTTATTGTAATAATATGTATATGTTCCACATTCATAAAAAAGTAGAGAAAATAAAACCATTTTGTGATTTTATCAGAGTATAATACAGACCAATTTTGTCTTGTTTGTATACAAGATTTTTGAGATTGATGTCTGCTCTTGAAAGAATACTAATAATGTTTCAAATGCCATGAGCCTATACTTTATCAGTTGAAAATGTCCTCATTATTAAAACATCTTTCAAATATACTAACTCTAAACTCTGAGGGTGATTTTTGCATGTTACACCATTTTCCCATGACATTCCCATGATAGTTCCAAAACAGTGGCCTAAAACATATCAACAACAGAAATTATATTTTAAGATTTGCATACTTACATTATTATTTAAAGGAAAAACTATTTGTTGTTCCAGGCAAAAGAAAAATTATACAAAAAAAATGTATATGTCTGTTATCATAAGCAGAAGGGAAATTTCAGATGAAAATTTCCAGTGTGGGTAAGAAACAGTTAAATCCAAATGCCAGTAAAGCAAGAAGTAAGCAACAGGACTGCCACAGAGCATTGATGATGCCACAGGAGAACTAACCACAGAGAAAGATCCTAGAAGAATGAGGCAAGGGGCAGCCAGGCGTACCCAGACATGGAGTTTTTCTCACCATTATATCCCCCACATGAACAAAGCCTGGCACATAGAAAGAATTCAATTAATATTTATGGAAGGAAGGACAGAAAGCATGAAGGGAGGGAAGGGAGGAGTTCACACCAAAAAGCCAGAGTTTTCTAAACCATTCAAATAAAGCTGTGGCTCCATTTTAATTACCATATGGTGATTGTACAGAACAGTTGGGGAAGGAGACTGGTAGTAAATAAGCTTTTCCATCAGAAATGTAGACATTTGGAGAATCAACCTGCAGTTGCTATGGGACTGACTTGCTAAGGACTGGAACAGCTCTGCAAAGGACACAATGGCTCCTGACACATCAAAAGCAAGTGTTTGTCTCTCCCAGTTCCATGTGTACTGACTCTAAATACTATAAAGACAACTATACACTCAGGAAGAATACAGATCCTCTGAGACTTTTAACATTGATATGCAAGATGAAGTTTTATTTATTACATGGTTTTATTTATTTATTATGATTTTATTTATTACATCAATTCTCTGGTTACCCTGTATTAATAATACTTAGCAAGAGAAAGGGAAGAAAGGCACAATATTTGCGGTGCAGTTGATGATATTTTTCCAGGCATACTGGGTGAAATGCATCAAGAAATCAAGATAATTCTAAATTTTATCTAACGCAGAAGCTTTTAGAACTAGGGAGTCCATGTTTATGCCTAAAAACTTTGAATTCCCTGAAAAATGTATGCAAAAATGTATATATGTGCATTTTTCTGAGAGAAGATTCCAGTATTTTCATCAGAGTCTCAAAAAGGTCCAAAACTCACCTTATCCCCCCAAAATATTAAGAACCACACTGCAATGTTTTATAAATTATAGACCATTTGTGGAGCACACATTTTAAAAATGAATAGAAAGTTAAAAAAAAAAAAAGTAACACAGGTCATAAGGGTATTATTTCTTCAAACTTGCTTCAGTTGTGTCTGTGTGTGTGTGCACCAAGGTAAGTTTTTTCATACTGAGGTCTGGGTCAGGAAATTCAAAAGTCACTTCTCTAAGGCATGAAAAATGGCTATATTCAGTGAGTTGCCAAGAATTCAACTTTATAACATATTGAATAATTATCCATTGGAAACAATTAGGTGATCTGTGGTACCAGTGGGCATGATATTGCTTTGAATGGCACACGGTCCACCAAAATAAAATTGCTATTATTAGAGAACTGCAATCTACAATACTTGGAAGTGATGGTTTATCTCTATAAGGTCCTATTGATCTTAAAGAGACCAGGGACTATGAAAAGGTTGCAATTGAAAGGATTCTGCACACTAGGTATCTCTGGAAAAATGTTAAATACTGAGGAAAATGTTTAGGAATGAGAAAGGTGAAATATTTCCCTGGGATAATGGAGTCCTCTAAGCACCCTAGAAAGATATCAGGGAAGGGGAGAATATGGAAACTCATACCTAAACCTGGTACAGCAATGAGTTTTAGAAAAATTGTTTCCTTTACACAAAAGAGACAGAAGAGCATGGAAATTTTGCCATGACTGCTTGGGTGTGGTAGTGTCACTCCAGTCATAATTACTGCAATGACGGGTACTGTCCTTTATTCTTTTCTAAGCCTTGGTACAAGAAACATAAATAGTCCAAGTACTGAGTTATTGGGATTATTGTCTAAAATATTATTAAAGCACTTTACAGGTTTGAGTTATCCCACAAGAGCATGGAAATTTTGCCATGACTGCTTGGGTGTGGTAGTGTCACTCCAGTCATAATTACAGCAATGACGGGTACTGTCCTTTATTCTTTTCTAAGCCTTGGTACAAGAAACATAAATAGTCCAAGTGCTGAGTTATTGGGATTATTGTCTAAAATATTATTAAAGCACTTTACAGGTTTGAGTTATCCCATTCAAATGCAAAAATTTCAAAAGTATTACTAGTTCCTACAAAGCCAGACAACTACTCCTCCCCAATGTACAATAAAGATTAGAAGTTTTCCTCTCAGATAGGGGTTCAAGTCTGGAGAAACTTCCTGATACCAGAAAAAAAGATTCATAGACATACAGGGATCCCTTCCACACAGTCCCCAAGAAAAGAGCTTAGATCCTCACCAAGTCACCTTCACTATTTGACACAGAGCTTCTGATAGAATTTTAAAACCTCATTCTCAAATAGGAAAAGACAGGCAAGGATAGCTAGACATTTTAGGGAACACTCAAAAGTGAAAGAGAATAAAACAAATCAGAGAAAGAGAACTCAAAGAGAAGGCCAGGAGCAGAATTATACATATATATAAAATATCCTCCAAGAGTGAAAAAATATATCCATGAAATAAGAAGCTACACAAAAGAACATTCAGAAACTAGAAAAAAAAAAACTTTAAAATTAAAAAATAAAAAGTTAAGAAGATAAAGTTGGGAAATAGACCAAAATGGCAAAAAGATGAAAAATGGAAGTGAATAGACGAGAAAATTTAAGAATCATTCCAGAAGGTCCAACACTGGTATAACAGGAGTTCAGGCAAAAAATGAAAAAAGAGAGAGAGAAAAGAAAAGGAAAAAAAGAATGGAGAAAATGAAAGGGAAGAAATTATTAATGACATAATACAAATAAACCTTCTAGGAGTAAAGAACATAAATTTCTAAACTGAAAAAACTAATAGATTTTACATTAAAATTAATGAAAAGATATCCACATCAATAATCATTGTAAATTTTTAGAATACCAAGAATAAAGAGAAGAAAGATTGGTAGAGGAACTTCACAAGGAAGGATCAGGTGATACCACCTGACAGCCAGACACTACTATGTGCTCATGATGTGACACAATAGGAAATACACAGTACCATCTACAAAGTATTGTTTAACAACTGTACTATTATAATTTAATGAAGCCTAAGTCTAAATACTAATGTTTTTTATTCTGGTTGTTCTATTTTTCAGTACTAAAATTTCATTCAGTTCTTCTTTATATTTTCTATTTATTTTCTGATATGTTCTGGTTTTTTCTTTTTTTTCCAAGTGTTTTCATAATTGCTCACTGAAACACTTTTATCATGGCTGCTTTAAATTTCTTGTCAGATAGCCAACTAACCATTCTTACGACGGGAGTGTATCTTAAAAACTAAGAGAAATGTTCCCAAATATACTGATGATATAAACTGGGTTGTATAAGACTTGTCCAGAATCTCCTCTTCCCTTGATGTACAAATATCCAAGAAACATCAGATCTAGCCAGAACGATTTTACTATTGCATGACTTGAAAAGTTTACAGAAAAGGTATTCTGGGGAAAAAAATCAATAATGACTTCCTGAACAAATAAAAGATTAGATAGTTTTGTTAAAAAACAAAAGTGAAATCCAGGAAAAAATCAAGATTCTCACCTACTCTACTAGCATAGAGACTTACATTGCTATCAAACCTAGTTCTCCAGTGGCTTGACAGCAATCTCTGGACACTGCTGCATCTCAAAAGTTGCGGAGGTGATGGCTCACTCTTGATCTGGTCTGATGAGGCCATAAGAGATCATTTGGGAGACAGTGTATCAGTGAATACAATAAGGGAGTACACCAGCTGGTCAACATCAAGATTAAAAACTGACCTGGAGACTCACCACAACCAACACCCCAATTGATAAAACATCAATTATCAATGAGAGTAAGCTACCCAATAGCTTTGGACAGCAGCAGGGCAGCAAAAGACTTAGAGAATTTACCTGTAATTGCCTCTTTATGTTAAAGAATGCCCCTTAGAAACTCATGCAATAATTACTTGGCATTAAAATAGTTATGTGATTTATTTATCATTTAACTAACATGAATATATGTTAAGGAAATCAGTGAGGTTACAGTATGCCCTTAATAGGTAACTCATAACTAAAGTAATGTACAAACAGAGGCTAATATAAATTTTAAACTAAACAATAAAAAATAACTAAAAAATAATAATATTTGATGTATCATACTTCAATGAGCCACAAACTGAAGAAAAGATTATATGATCAATTTAGGTTTGAAATCCCTCATACACTCTTTGTGGGAATGTAGAGTGGTATAGCCATTATGGAAAACAGTATGGAGATTCCTAAAGAAATTAAAAATAGAACTATCATATGACCCAGCAATCCATCTTCTGTGTATATATCCAAAGGAGATGAAATTACCACCTCATAAAGATATATGTACTCCCTTGTTATTTGCAGCATTATTCACGATAGCCAAAATATGGAAACAACCTAAATGTTCATCAACAGACAAATGGATAAAGAAAATGTGGTATGGGTGTGTGTGTGTGTGTGTGTGTGTGTGTGTGTGTGTGTGTGTGTGTGTGTGTTTCAGTCTAAAAGGAAGAGACACTGCCATTTTCCACAACATGGATGGCCGTGGAGGACATTATGCTAAGTGAAATAAGTCAGATACAGAAAAAAAATATATTGCATGATATCATTTATATGTGGAATGTAGGGAAAAAGGGGGCTTAAATACAAAGAAATAGAGAACAAAACAGTGGTTACCATGGGTGGGGGGGCAGTTGGAAATGGGGAGTAGGTCAGAGGATTCAAAACAGCGATATGCAGAATGAACAAATTTAGAGATCTAATGATATTAGGACTAAAGTTAATAAAATTATATTGTACTAGGGATTTTTGTTAAATAAGTAGATTCAGCTGCTCTTGTCACAGAAAAAAAGTAACTATACAAAATGATAGATATATTAATCTGCATCACTATAGTAACCATTTTACTACCTATATGTATCCCATGACATCATGTTATAAACCTCAAATATATACAATAAAATTTATTTTTTAAAAAATTTTGGTTCAGAACAACAATGGAATATAGATGAAGTAATTAAGGACTCCTAAAGAATTCAGTTATTATACCTTTAATATGTGAACTGGATTAAATTATATCAATTACTCGAGAAATGTGTACATTTTCAATGAGCATATTATTTAAAAATTGACCTAATTTACTAATGAAAGAACAAAAGGCTTTTCATCTCTCCTTTTCCATAGAGGGTTTTTCAAAAATAGTTCTTGGTTTCTTGANAGCGCCGCCGCGCTTCCCAAGCGGCGCACTTATCCAGTGCGCCACCGGGCCGGCCCATGAGGAGTAATTTTCTGTTATATACTGGACATTAATGTTTAGACTAACATGAGGGAAAAAATGAACATGGAACTGAGTAAAAAAAATTGTTAGGGTAACAATAAAAAAAGCTAATACTTAAATAGCACTTACTATGGGCCAGGCATTATACTTAGTATTTTATATATATTAACTCATTTAATACTTACAACAACCCTATGAAGTAAGCACTATAATAATTATCTGTAGTTTACAAACAAGTTATCTGAGGTTAAGTAACTTGCCTACAATCACACAATTAGCAAGTCACAAATATGAATCGAAATAATCTGCCTCCAAAGTCCATACTCTTGAAATCACAATGCAATAGTGCCCCTAGTAATTTATTACTGTATTTTTATTTGTGTAAATACATCATTATTTTCCCATACACAGCGATGACAACTATTAACGGTGAATCTTGTCATTTTAATAGTCACAAGTATTATTTTCATAGATTACTTTGTTGCCAATGACTAAAGAAAAAAGCCAACAGCAGGAATTTTTCTAGAAAAAATGAAGGGCTTAGGAAGATAGGCAATTTCCCATGAATTTTGCAGTGACCCTCCCTGACAAGAACGTGTTCTCTCCTACACTAAAGGCTGGTGCTCAACAAATGCTTTGTAGAATGAGTAAATGAATGAATGCACACATGTACTCATGTCTCTACAGACTTTGGAAGGGAAGCAGGATGTCTACTCCTTTTAAAAGATGCCAAAAAGGGAAAGAATATGGTGCTATGATCTCCGAACAGGAAGAGTCCCTAAAAGTCAGGGGCCAGAAACTTGCTGTTTTGGATGATAATTATAAGCTAATGAACCACTGCTGTCTAGCCAACTAACCATTCTTACGACGGGAGTGTATCTTAAAAACTAAGAGAAATGTTCCCAAATATACTGATGATATAAACTGGGTTGTATAAGACTTGTCCAGAATCTCCTCTTCCCTTGATGTACAANACTGTTTTAGTTGTTCTATTTTATTATTAGCTATTATTGATAATCTTTTACTGTGCCTAATTTATAAATTAAACTTTGTCATAAGTATGTATGTATAGGAAAAAACATAGTATAGTGTATGGTACTATCTGTGGTTTCAGGCATCTACTGAAGGTCTTGGAACATATTCCCCATAGATAAGGGGAGACTACTGTACCACATGATCTCATTTATATGTGAAATCTAAACAAGCCAAACTCATAGAAGTAGAGAGTAGAATGATGGCTACCAGAGACCATGGGGAGTAGAGGGATGGGAAGGAGGGAATGGGGAGTTATTGATCAGAGTACAAAGTTTCAGTTACACAAGAGGAATAAGTTTTGATATCTATTGCACAGCAGGGTGATTACAGTCAATAATAATGTACTGTATATTTCAAAA
>NW_007737913.1:27967-34746 GCF_000696425.1 Galeopterus variegatus | reverse complement strand
CCTTGGTTGAAGTAGGAATAGTCTTTATTCAGCACACACACGTCTAAGAGCTAGGCAGTACGCAGGAGAAACTCAGAAACTCCCATGCAAAGTCCACTTGAAAACTGAGCAGCTGCCAGCAAAGCAAACATGCTCTATTTTTAGACGTGCGCTCTGCCCGCCAGCGTTGCTGCTTCACAAACTGAAGAACACACAATAGCAATAAACTAAAAAGATACATGGGTGCACATGCACACTAACTCCACCCACACACAACTTGTTTGCAAGAAATGTGCTACACCACACCCAACCTGACCTGAGGTGGGTAGGCCTGACCAAACTATTCTATTTTCCCCACACGCCCCCATCTGGCCCAGGTCTGGCCCAGGACGTCAATCAACCCTTTGTGCAGCTATCCACACTATACATGCTATCCAAATGTTAGTCCTTAGAAGCCATCTGGGTTATCAGATCAATTGCCAGCCTTGCAGTGCTTATGTTTGAGTAACCTTTATTTTATTTAACAACAGCCACAAAGCACAAGAGTAGTAATGCTGGCATACTGTTTTAGTTGTTCTATTTTATTATTAGCTATTATTGATAATCTTTTACTGTGCCTAATNGTGGACCCTCAGCTTCCACTTCATATGTTCTGCATTGAGTCGTTCTGCCCCTCAGTTTCTGGTGTCCGAGAAAACTTAGTTCCCCTCATCGTGTAACAAGCCTGCGCAAGCAAGGTTTCTGGAAGTGAGTGATCTTTTCAAATCGGGACTCAGGCTCACCATTGCAAAGTCACAGTGACTTAGAAGGTGTCCCTGAGTCTAGAGCCCTGGGAGCCTGAGAGCTCTTTCCTCCCCCTCCGTAAGGTGACAGGAGCCCACAGAGAAGAGTCCTGCCTGCTCCCACACAGGAAGAGAAGGAAAGTTCATCTAAACGCCATATTGTGCTTTATGTCCCCAGTCCAACTTCTCAGAAATCCCGAACCCCAAGTCCTGTACATGTGGGTGGGCCACATGGCAAACCAGGGTCACCAGAGAGGAGTAGAAGTGACCGGGAGACAGGAAGAGATCACTGATCTTACCTGACACTCTTCTATGATTTGAACTGATGCAGAGAACGTAGATTACTTTCCTAACTCACTGAAATAAGCAACCAAAGTCAAATAAATAATAGTCCCCAAGTGTGGTAATGATGTCACATTTCGGTCTTCTTACTAAGAAACTGTCATGCTCGTGGGAAACAGAAGTTCGTCTTCCCTGCATGAGTGTTCTGGTTAGTGTAAGTTAGCGTGTTCAGAAGTCCTCATTAAGAACAGCATATTGTACATTTCAAAATTGAGGGAGAAAATTTCAAATGTTTTCACCCCCAAAATGATAAGTATTTGAGATGATGGATATGCTAACTAGCTTGATTTAATTATTCCACAGTGTATTTATAAATCACATCACCTAGTACCTCATAAATGCATACAATTAATTGTAAATTTTCCATTTATAAGTTCTTTTTTTTTNAACTCCAGTGCATTAAGTATGTTCCATGCATATCTTTATGTCACTGTATATTTTTAAATTAAAAAATGTATAAAACTATACAGTCCTAAGTCAGTTGCTATTTTACTTTTCATTTGTTTCAAATGTTTCACAACTTAAGTCTGTAATATCGTAAGCCCTTTCAAAAGACTTAAATAGTATTAAAATACTACATTCAATTTACAGAGTGAAATATCTGGAAAATTAAGGTCACAATGTTAGAGAGTCTAATGGAGTATGGATTTCTGCTTGACGTACTTCAACGAGAAACTTCAGCAATCTTAAATCTGTCTCTCCTGGATATAAGAAGTTTTAAAGCTTTGAATAAATTTTCAGAATATGTTTCACATCTCTAATAACTTCAGAAAAGGATGCAACAGAGAAGCAAAGAGAACAGTGTCTATAGTAATGGAGTTTTTGGGCAGTACCAATAAGTTACAGAGCCTTTAAAATAAAAAAGGAATAGGATCATTCTTAAGGGAGGAAAAATAACAAGCATTAGAAAGTTTCTTTGTAAGAATTTATTCTTAGGTAGAAAGTACTTTCCAAAAGATCAAGAAATAATAGGTTCTTTGATTCAAGATGTCATAAATGCTATAGAATCATGATTAAATCAACTATTAATTTTTAAATGTAAGGTTTTTAATTTCGATTTCTATAGTAAATGCAGGTAGTTCCATATGCCATTATAAAACCTAAAGCACTTTTCAGATAGGGCACTACCTGGGAAATATTGACAGACACATGGAACATGTACAGATTTGAATAGGGAAACAATACAAAATACATTTCAAAAAGATTTTGCTTTTAAAATGTTTGTCATCTAAAACAGTGGTTCTCAGTCAGAGGTGATTTTGCCTCCCAAGGGATATTTTACAATGGCTGGGGACATCTTTAGTTGTCACAACTGGGAGAGCGCTATTGACATCTAGAGGGTAAAAGACCAAGGATGCTTCTAAACATCTACAATGCATAGGACAGCCCCATAACAAAGAATTATCCAGTCCAAAATGTCAATAGTGCCAAGGTTGAAAAACTGTCTTAGTCTGTTTTCTGCTACTATAAGAAAATACCAAATAAATTTCTTTTTTTATTTATATTTTTTCTTTTATTTATTTTTTTAATTTTATTTTATCAATATACAATGTAGTTGATTTTCGTGTCCCATCACCAAATCCTCCCNGTGGTATGGGTGTGTGTGTGTGTGTGTGTGTGTGTGTGTGTGTGTGTGTGTGTGTGTGTGTTTCAGTCTAAAAGGAAGAGACACTGCCATTTTCCACAACATGGATGGCCGTGGAGGACATTATGCTAAGTGAAATAAGTCAGATACAGAAAAAAAAAATATTGCATGATATCATTTATATGTGGAATGTAGGGAAAAAGGGGGCTTAAATAAAAAGAAATAGAGAACAAAACAGTGGTTACCATGGGTAGGGGGGGCAGTTGGAAATGGGGAGTAGGTCAGAGGATTCAAAACAGCGATATGCAGAATGAACAAATTTAGAGATCTAATGATATTAGGACTAACGTTAATAAAATTATATTGTACTAGGGATTTTTGTTAAATAAGTAGATTCAGCTGCTCTTGTCACAGAAAAAAAGTAACTATACGAAATGATAAATATATTAATCTGCATCACTATAGTAACCATTTTACTACCTATATGTATCCCATGACATCATGTTATAAACCTCAAATATATACAATAAAATTTATTTTTTAAAAAATTTTGGTTCAGAACAACAATGGAATATAGATGAAGTAATTAAGGACTCCTAAAGAATTCAGTTATTATACCTTTAATATGTGAACCGGATTAAATTATATCAATTACTCGAGAAATGTGTACATTTTCAATGAGCATATTATTTAAAAATTGACCTAATTTACTAATGAAAGAACAGAAGGCTTTTCATCTCTCCTTTTCCATAGAGGGTTTTTCAAAAATAGTTCTTGGTTTCTTGACTCAGTACCATAATATAGTTTTACATTTCCTGCTTTATTGGCTGAAGCAAGATAACTCAGTAGCTATTGTCCAGGTAGATTTTCCTTTTACTAAGATCGTAGTTTTATACAAAGTAAATTTCCTAACTTCAGAGAACTTAAAAACTACTGCTAATCAGAAACTCTTTAGGCAAAGCCAAGAAAAAAACAAATGAAAGAAATTCTGTTCAAGTACAGTATGAACAACTCCTAACAAAATAGCTTTTTTCACCAACTCCAGTGCATTAAGTATGTTCCATGCATATCTTTATGTCACTGTATATTTTTAAATTACAAAATGTATAGACTCTCTAACATTGTGACCTTAATTTTCCAGATATTTCACTCTTTAAATTGAATGTAGTATTTTAATACTATTTAAGTCTTTTGAAAGGGCTTATAATATTACAGACTTAAGTTGTGAAACATTTGAAACAAATGAAAAGTAAAATAGCAACTGACTTAGGACTGTATAGTTGTTGTACTAAGTTCTTTTAAAAAACACAAGTGTTCTAATCATTCTCGATTGCAAGTTGTCTGACACTAATAATTATTTTTGTCTTTATTATTTTTTCATAGTACAATGAGTTTGGCCAAATGGGACTTAGACTGGAGGCTGAATTTGAGAAGAATTTCAAGGAAGTGTTTGCTATTCAGGAACAAAATGAGAACAATTGACTGTTGCAGTGGATACTGAAGAAGTTTGGAGAATGCCAGCCGAAATATGGCACTTTGGGATGCTGAGGGCACTGGGGACAGGCCGGGATCATGTTCTCTGAGCTCCCCTCAGGTACCTGAAGACGATCCTCCAGAAAGAACCCCATGGCCATCAACCCCCACCCACCCACTGGGAATCTTAACCAGGGAAGGTGAACTCAGATCACAGGAGAGGACACTGGAGGCTGACACCACTCCCAGACAGATGACTCTTCTGAGGGCTGCTCTGAGGGAACGTGCAGTACCTGAGAGACTTTTGTCTGCATAACAGGACAACCTTCAGTCACCACACACTTCCTCCCCTCACCCTCCTGTCACTTGTGTTGTGACACCACCCCACACCACCGCCCAAGCTCCAAGCCCCTATTTCTTTGTGTAGCTCAGGATGCTCGATAAGTCAATCATCTGACCCTTCTTTGAATCTCATATTTTGTGGGACTTACCTGGGTACATATGTAAGTAATTAAATTTTTGTGGGACTTCTGCGAGTACATAAGCAGTAATTATAATGTATTTTTTCCTCCGGCCTTATGCCACTTTAATTCATAGCCCAGCCAAAGAACCTAGAAGGGTTGAGGGAAGCCATTTCTGCTTCCTACATGCTGTTGGTATCCTGTGAATCTCCTTTTCTGGCCAGGTCTTCCCCTCCCCCAGGTGCTGTGAGTGTTGGCTGCTTGTGCCACCACCTCCTGCCCGTCAACATCATATCTGTTCTCTTGTCTTAACAAGTTCAAGGAATTGTGATTGTTGTGTCTTCTTTCCTGCCCCTCCCCCATTTGTGTATTTATTTATTTATTTTTAGAAAATCGATTAAAGACTTGAATACAAAACCTGAAACTGAGAAACTACTAGAAGAAAACATAGGGGAAAAAGCTCCACAATACTAGTCTAGGCAATAATATTTCAGATACGACCCTGATAGCACAGGCAACAAAAGCAAAAACAGACAACTGGGATTACATCAAACTAAAAAGCTTCTACACAGCAAAGGAAACAATTAACAAAGTGAAGACACAACCCACAGAGTGGGAGAAAATATGTACAAACCACACATCTGATAAGTGGTTAATATCCAGAATATTTAAGGAACTCAAACTACTCAATATCAAGAAAATAACCCAATTTGAAAATAAGCAAAGGACCAGACATTTCTCAAAAAAAGACATATAAATGGCCACCACATTCATGAAATGCAACATCACTAATTATCAAGCAAATGTAAACTAAAATTACAATGAGATATCACCTCACACCTATTAAAACAGCTATTATCAAAAAGACAAAAGAGAAGTGTTGGTGAGGATGTGGAGAAAAGGGAACTCTGGTATATTGTTGGTGGGAGTGTAAATTAGTAGAGCCACTATGGAAAACAGTACAGAGGTTCCTCAAAAACCTAAAAATAGAACTCCCTTATGATCCAGCAATCCCACTCCTGGGTATATATCCAAAGGAACAGAAATCAATACGTCAAAGAGACATATGCACTCCCATGTTCATTGCAGCATTATTCCACAATAGTCAAGATACAGAAGCAACCTAAATGCCCATCAGCAGAAGAATGGATTAAAAATATATACAGATGGAACACTATTCAGCCTGAATAAAGAAGGAAATCCCATCATTTGTGACAACATGGATGAACGTGAAGGACATTATGCTAAGTGAAATAAGCCGAGTTCAGAAAGACAAATATAGTAGCCCACCCTTATCCATGGTTTTGCTTTCCACGTTTCAGTTACTCAAGGTTAACCATGGTCCAAAAATATTAATGGAAAATTCCAGAAATAAACTATTCATAAGCTTTAAATTGCTCACCATTCTAAGTAGCTTGATGAAATCTTCCACCCTGTGTCCTGTCCTGTAGAGCTAGGGCTGCGTCTGAAGCTCACAGACCCCTCAAGCCCATTGTCCAGACTGGGACACAAATCCTTTACACACAGATTTATGAGCTTGATAACCGGTCTTTGGAGCCTTGGTTGAAGTAGGAATAGTCTTTATTCAGCACACACACGTCTAAGAGCTAGGCAGTACACAGGAGAAACTCAGAAACTCCCATGCAAAGTCCACTTGAAAACTGAGCAGCTGCCAACAAAGTAAACATGTTCTATTTTTAGACGTGAGCTCTGCCCGCCAGGGTTGCTGCTTCACAAACTGAAGAACACACAATAGCAATAAACTAAAAAGACACATGGGTGCACATGCACACTAACTCCACCCACACACAACTTGTTTGCAAGAAATGTGCTACACCACACCCAACCTGACCTGAGGTGGGTAGGCCTGACCAAACTATTCTATTTTCCCCATACGCCCCATCTGGCCCAGGTCTGGCCCAGGACGTCAACCAACCCTTTGTGCAGCTATCCATGCTATACATGCTACCCAAATGTTAGTCCTTAGAAGCCATTTGGGTTATCAGATCAATTGCCGGCCTTGCAGTGCTTATGTTTGAGTAACCTTTATTTTATTTAACAACAGCCACAAAGCACAAGAGTAGTAATGCTGGCAAACTGTTTTAGTTGTTCTATTTTATTATTAGCTATTATTGATAATCTTTTACTGTGCCTAAT
>NW_007737913.1:23943-27182 GCF_000696425.1 Galeopterus variegatus | reverse complement strand
TTGATATCTATTGCACAGCAGGGTGATTACAGTCAATAATAATGTACTGTATATTTCAAAACAACAAAAAATAAATTTCAAAGTGTCACCACAAAAAATGATGTGAGGAGATGGATATGTTAATTAGCTTGATTTACCAAAATATCACATTGCAGCCCATAAATGTATACAATTATGATTTATCAATTAAAAATAATGTTAATTTTTTTTAAAAGTAACAAAAAATAAATTTCAAAGTGTCACCACAAAAAATGATGTGAGGAGATGGATATGTTAATTAGCTTGATTTACCAAAATATCACATTGTAGCCCATAAATGTATACAATTATGATTTATCAATTAAAAATAATGTTAATTTTTTTTAAAAGGGGGAGAAGTGCCTAAAGAACAATAAAAACAAAATGCCATAGGAAGTCCAAAGAAAAAGAACTGACTTCCAGCTGCGGTGATCAGAGAAGACATTGAGATTGGATGGTAACATTTGAGATGGGCCTGGATATATACATGGGACTGGGACATTCTCAGAAAGAGGTAAACAGATTGCAAGGGAAGAGAAACAATGCAAGCAAAGGTGGGCATCTAAGAAAGTATCCATGCTCATCCAGAAGTTCTGCTGGCTAACACAGAGCACTGCAGAAAGAGAAGTAATTTCAGGCGAAGTATAATATTGAGACTAGGGTCAATTTGGGAGGGCTTGACCACAAGGCTCAGAAGTTGAGACTTTGCTGGGTAAAGGGGGAGCTGGTAAAGATTTCTGAGCAGAAAAAATCATCATCAAAGTTGTGCCTTAGAAAGATCAATCTAGCAGTAATTGAAGTAACTGAACATCAATCAAATGCAGATGATATAACACAGTGAGCATAATGTAAGCCTGCAGGAATTCAGGAATTCATTTATAAAAGTATAATTTATATGCATCTTTTCAGTAACACAGCTCTATAAACTGTCTTGCTCATAGACTAGTACCTAATTATATAAGCATTTAAAAAGGTCATAAGTACTATAAAATGATATCACAAAACCTCTTGCCTCTGCCTGGAAATCTTTCCACCCCCTTTCCTTTCTGGTAAACTACTTATCCTATAGGTCTCAGTTTAAATGTCACTTCCTCAGAAAGGCCTTTTTTTAATCATTTATCCAAATTTGGTCCCCCTGTTTTTCTCTTTCAAAGAAACTTCTACTTTTTTCCTCATAGCACTTATCTCATAATTTATAATTATATATTTTGGACTCTAATTAATTAAAGTCTATCTTCCCCACTAGACTGTGAGGGGAAGAACTGTATTTTTGCCCATCATTATATTCTACAGAGCCTAAAACAGTATAACACATAGTAGGCACTTAAATACTTGTTCTAAGAAAATGACTAAATGAAGAACAGAAGAACAGATTTTAAGGTCATCACTGCAATGCCCCTCTTTAATAAATGTACTATTGGCTAAGATACTTTCTTTCAAAGGGAATACTAAAAGAAATCTTAAATTTCAACTTGAATCCAAATTCCTATGTGCTAAAATCAGAATAAAAGTCTGTACTTCAAAGAAAAACTTAAAGCAAATATTCAAGTTAAAATATACATTCCTACCTCTCATATTTTTTACAGAGATAACTCATAGTGCGACTACTAAGTGAACTAGAATAAGGAACAGAATCTGATTACAAGGTAAGCATTATAAGTTAAATGTGAAGAAGGCAATTACAGACTTGTAACTCCTTGATCTATGTATATCATGTTAGAACCTCAAAAAGAACTTCAACATTCAACATGACAGATTTTACTTTAACCTAAATCATCATTGGAGTAGACAAAAATCCTCAAAGAAAGATAATTAAGCTTGTTCACAAATAATTCATTTCCAAATAATAAATACTTGGTTTTCAATCACATTCTACTTGTTCCTATGTACTTCATTCCACAAACTTGGTGCAAGGTTTTTCTTATATCATAAACATGTAGAAGATTAGCAATATAATGAACCTTAAGTCACAGAAGTCTAGAGAAGCCCAACGGAGTTCAACATGAGTATGCACTTGCAACCTTCTCCCAAGATGCAGCCCTTTACAAAATTTTAATTTAGAAAAATCACCCAATTAATTAGTCACATGAACTAGGAAGGCCTAATCAACTGCCAGTAAGAAACTTGAGAAGTTGATTTTAAATTGGAAATGCTGAGCTAACTTGGTACAATGAAACACCTGCAACAAAAGGAAAAATATGATTTCCATCATTCATTCAGGGGTGCTTGTGCAACTGGATATTGCAAATCAGATGCACTACATAAACTTAAAATGAAAAGGAAAAAAGACCAGCATAGATTTGTTCAAGAAGGTACAGTCGGTTTTGCTATAAGGAGATACCTGCATTCCTAAAAATCACTGCATTATGCAAAAATCACACAATAAAAAACATAAGACACATGGGGGAAATGCAGTTAGGAGCACAACACTCCAAATCTTTGTTGGTCTCTCTCTTTATCACACACACATACACATGAAGATGGGAACCTGATAAAAACTGTAGCACAGTTTTACACATGTTAAATGGTTAAGAAACATAAATACAGCACCTTACCTTGAAAAACATCTGAAGTTTGCTTGTGGATGGGGGTGTTTGAAAGGTTACAGCTTGTGATTTAATTGTGAAGTGGTGGAAGGAAGGTTATCTGAAATCGGAGGGAAAGGTGTAACACTGGCAGTGAGTACATGTGGTTCATAGCACATGTGAATTGAGGCACTTGGTAGGTATATCTGGGTTATGTGTCCATTTTGTATATTTCTACATGGCTCAGTTCAACTGGACACAGTATCCTTGCTCACCTGGTGTTTATCACTGACAAAATCATGCATAAGTAAAATGAAATTCATTTATGCCCAAACTATTTCCTAATATATGAATGGCACAGCAGTAAATTCACATTTTCAAAACAAGCATTAATAACAGAACTGTGTGGGTATTCAGATTCAAACACCAAATGCCAACTTGATATTGCAATCACTTCTCATTGCTCATGTTTCTTAAGCTCTATGGAATCACAAGCTTCTGAAGAATCACGGACTCTCTCACAGAAAAAAGTCACAATCTCTAAATAAATTTGTGTAAATCATACGGCCAAACTCTAGAAAATGCTGGGACCTGCTTAGCTCCATGAACGTACAATCTTCATAAAACCACTGCCATTACAGCAATATGTATTTAATGACATAAGATCTAAATATCACTGGTAAATATAGCATTTGT
>NW_007737913.1:9636-23495 GCF_000696425.1 Galeopterus variegatus | reverse complement strand
TCTAAATAAATTTGTGTAAATCATACGGCCAAACTCTAGAAAATGCTGGGACCTGCTTAGCTCCATGAACGTACAATCTTCATAAAACCACTGCCTTTACAGCAATATGTATTTAATGACATAAGATCTAAATATCACTGGTAAATATAGCATTTGTTCAAATCTAGCTTTTGCTCAGGAATACCAGATCTTATTTTCCTGTCATCATCAGCATTATCAACACACCTTCTCACATATTCCCAACACCTTCAGCAGCCATTTTTATGATAACCAAAGCACAAAGCCAACAAAATGGCATTGACAAATTCACAAACGTTAGCAATAGCATTTTTCCTGCTCTTGGTGCTAGTTTCTAAACTGGTATCACAACAATGGACAAGTAGTGAAAATAGTGTTTGATAACAGATATCACTTAGTTTTACTACCTCTAAGAGAAATGTCTGAAGCTCTATTTATAGTATTTATCAAGCATTATCTATTCTACAGGCTTGCTAAGCATCGAGAGCTCTCAGTGCAGTACAATGTAGAAGCTTACTCAACTTTTGTTAAATAAANTAAATAAACATTAGTTGGATTTGATTTGTCTTGCGATTTACCCCAAATAACTTTATACACAAAATATTAAATATCATTTTCAAAAGTAACATAATTACCACCAGTTGAAAGATTATTTTTATTTCTATTATAAAATTAAATAATTGCTGTAACAAAAATTGAAAGAGTCCAGAATATAAAATGAAAATAAGTCTACAGCATCTCCATTCCCCACTCAGACACAACTACTTTCAACTATTCTTGTGTAACGTTCTAGAAATTTTCTATGAACATAAGCATAAACTATGTATCGTTTTTAGTAAAGTCTCGTTATACCTATTTTCATGTAACTTCCTCTTTTCCCTAAATATTATAGCTTGCCCACTTTTACATTATCATATATACATTTATACATATTTTGTTTTAATGGCCATATAATACTACAAGGTATATAAGCACTCTAAATTATTTAACAAGTTCATATCAATAGTCGAATAATTTGTTTCCTATTTGTTTCTATTATAAATAATGCTATAAGCTTTTGCATATATCTTTGTAAACTAAGATGAATATATTTGTAGAATACATGGGGACACTTCAAAAGTTCATGGAAAAACAGAATTAAAACATAATACAAATTTTTCCACCAACTTTTTGAAGTACCCTCATGTTCTTAGCAGTAGCATTGCAGAGATAAAGGTATGAGCATTTACAATTTTTATAAATGTCAAATTGCCCTCAAAAAGGGATATGAAAGTGCCTATTTCACCATACCCTTTCCATCACTAGATATTTTCAAACTTTTTCATCTTTGTCAATCTGATATATAAAAATAGCATCTCATTTTAATCTCTATCTCCTTAATTATAAGTGAGGCTAAGTATTTTTTCAAATTTTTACTTTTTCTTTTCNCACACCAAACCTCTACAGACACTGTTCTACTGCCTCCTGGTTGTGGCTATTACTATGATGTTTGAGGCTAGTCTCATTTTCTCCCTTTTGGGTGGTGACTTGCTTTTTCTGCCTTGATGCCTATAGGATTTTTTTTTTAAATCCTGAAGTACAAATAATTTTACTATAATATGTTTACTTAGTTTTGATCATCCTGTTTCAGCTTTTCTAGAACTTTATGCCCTTTGATCTGCAAATTACTAATTTCTTTAATCTCCAAAGGTTTTTCTCTACATTATATATCTAAAAATTTTTCTATCCATTTGTTCTGCTCTTTANTATATTAATGTTATCAATCCTTCTCCTGTCAAATATATTGCAAATTATTCTTCCCCATTTAGGTATTTGTTCATTGATTCTTATCTTGTTGATTCTGCCATGCAAAAGCTTTTAGTTTTTATGAAGTCAAATTATTAATCTTTTCCTTTATGGTCGCTGGGTTTTGAGTTATGCTTAGAAAGGCCTTCTCTGTCTCAAGATTATAAAACTATCTACCCATGTCTTCTCCTTAAAGTAATAATAATAAGTAATTATTCACTTATTTAGGTAATTTTTATTGAATGCTTACTCTGAGCCAGGCACTGTTCTAAGCACCTCAGACATATTATTGCATTTAATCTTCATAACAACTCTAGTAGGTTGGTAGCATCATTAGCTCCTTGATGCAGATGAAGATTCTATAACTATACGTGAGATTTAAACTGATCTGAGGTTGCACAGTTGGTATGTGGCAGTGCTAAAAGTTCAACTCGGACCAGAAAATTCATCAACTTTACACTATACCTACTGATTCTCTCGCCACTAAGATAAATGAAGAGTTCATACACTTAAACGTACCTCCACCCATTCTTATCTTTCCCCACTTTATATCTGTTAGTTTGCTTATTATTAATTTTAGAGCTTTTACATTTTCTTCTATTTCCATAGTATGCACAGTTATCTATACNTTATTAATTTTAGAGCTTTTACATTTTCTTCTATTTCCATAGTATGCACAGTTATCTATACCTGACTTAATCTATATTTAAATAGACTCCATATTCCCTGCCAATCCTTTCATACCTCTGTTTCTCCATACTTATTTAGGTAATTTTTATTGAATGCTTACTCTGAGCCAGGCACTGTTCTAAGCACCTCAGACATATTATTGCATTTAATTTTCATAACAACCATAGTAAGTTGGTAGCATCATTAGCTCCTTGATGCAGATGAAGATTCTATAACTATACGTGAGATTTAAACTGATCTGAGGTTGCACAGTTGGTATGTGGCAGTGCTAAAAGTTCAACTCGGACCAGAAAATTCATCAACTTTACACTATACCTACTGATTCTCTCGCCACTAAGATAAATGAAGAGTTCATACACTTAAACGTACCTCCACCCATTCTTATCTTTCCCCACTTTATATCTGTTAGTTTGCTTATTATTAATTTTAGAGCTTTTACATTTTCTTCTATTTCCATAGTATGCACAGTTATCTATACTTGACTTAATCTATATTTAAATAGACTCCATATTCCCTGCCAATCCTTTCATACCTCTGTTTCTCCATTCCCAAGTTATTTCATTATTTATCACCTTGATGATTAATTTTATTCATACGGCAATTTTCCAGGGACTAGATCCTTGAATGTTTGAAATTATTATTTGTTACCTTTATGCATAAACAACAGCTTGACTAGATATCAAATCTTTGGGTCACACTACTCCCTGCCACACCAAACCTCTACAGACACTGTTCTACTGCCTCCTGGTTGTGGCTATTACTATGATGTCTGAGGCTAGTCTCATTTTCTCCCTTTTGGGTGGTGACTTGCTTTTTCTGCCTTGATGCCTATAGGATTTTTTTTTAATCCTGAAGTACAAATAATTTTATTATAATATGTTTACTTAGTATTGATCATCGTGTTTCAGCTTTTCTAGAACTTTATGCCCTTTGATCTGCAAATTACTAATTTCTTTAATCTTCAAAGGTTTTTCTCTACATTATATATCTAAAAATTTTTCTATCCATTTGTTCTGCTCTTTATCAGGCACATCAATAACACATATGTTGGATCTTCTCTGCCTATCTTTATTATCTATATTATATTAGATAGAGCTCTTAGTTGCAGGCTTTTTGTGGAAGTCTACCTTAAACTAGCTTAGATAAAAATAATTTATTGGAAGGACACTGGAATACCTCATATAACTCCAAGAAATGCACAAAGTGTAACTCGGCTTCAGGGATAACCAGAACCACCAACGTGAACACCATCAGAACTCTTTAACTAGGACTATTTATCTTTTGTCTCTTATTTCTGCTTGCATGTGTTGGCTTTTCACTATCCCATACAGACCAACTTCCTCCACAAGGCAGGGAACATGGCTGCCAACAGCTCTAAAAAGCCTCACATCCCATGATTCTCACTACCAGAGAAGGATTGCCTTGCCTTCCTTAATTTCAATTTTTAAAAATCCTATGTCCCCCTTCAATTTCTTTGAGTGAATATAAATTTCGAAAATTTCTATTTCCCAAAATAATTCTTAATCTGAAATGTACTTCATCTGCATGTTTAGAGTAAAGCAGTTTAGCCAACTTTGGTTTGCTAATTTATTGCTTATTCATTATTGTTCATTCGATTCTGATCAACTGCTCCAAAGCTCACTGTCATTTCTTCTTTCTTCCTCTCCACTTCACTGTAGGTTAGAAGAATAAGAAGGAACTGTCCCTTTAGCCTCAGGTCTCTTTATTCCAATATAGCACTGGCTCCCTTGGGGATTTTCCCACAAGCTCACTGTCATTTCTTCTTTCTTCCTCTCCACTTCACTGTAGGTTAGAAGAATAAGAAGAAACTGTCCTGGCTCCCTTGGGGATTTTCCCAGTTTTCCCCATGACCTGCCCTAACTCTTAAACCTCAGAGGATGGGGCACTCAGGGCTCTCTCACTTACCTTCAGTGAAATTTGCACTCTGTTTACAATCTAAAGAGGTGTGTATCAGCTTTTAGCATCCTCCTTTGGTTTGATCCATATTTTACTATACTCCTTAGATACCAGTCCATAGCTTGGAAATGAGCCATTTGCTAGTTTCATGAAATTTTTTTCTTTGTCTTTCACTCTATTTGATTTTGAATTAGTTCCATTAGAACTGTTAAAATGCCTTTACTTTTCTGAGTATCTTCTGAATTCTTAGAAGTAATAGTTACTCATTCACTCATCAAATATGCATGGAATGTTAACTATGTGCAAGGCACTGTAAGAGGTACTGAAGATACAGCAATAAAGACAGAAGTAGTTCCTACCCTCCAGGAGCTTATCTTATAGTGGAGAAGACAGACTATTATGAGTATTATAAACAAATAATCACAAGAATAATAGATCAATAAGTGAGTAAAAGCATGTTTGTTTAAGCAGAGGTTAAATAGAGTATCCAAGAGGTATGGATTAGATTACTTTAGCAGGAGAATCTCTGAGTTGCTTCTCAGTTCAAAGAGAGGCAAAAGTCTCCTTGATTATTTTCCTTATTTTATGAAGAGTCACCTAAGTTAACATTTTCAATATCTACCTTAGCAAATAATAGTGAGTCTGAAAAACTGATTAAATAATATATAAAAGTCAAAAAAAAAAAGAGTCACCTAAGTTGCCTCCCTTAGTGACAGATTGCAAAATGAGTAAACACCCTGTATATGGTATCCTAGAACCTTTCTTGGGTGTACAACCTAGCAATAACTACGTTTTTAGTCAGAATACAAAGCCCATAGGCCTCTGAAAGTGTTCCTTGGGATTCAAAATTAGCTGTTGGAGTAAATCTGACATGGCCCTGACCAAAGTCTTATGGAAAGAAGGGATACAAATGGCACCAAAAGAGTACTCACTAGGCAGGAACTGTTTGGGTTGGTGGACCAAGTTCAATCCAGCTCACAGGGTCATGAGGAAGGGTGAATGTAGCCCAGCCTGTAACCACCATGACACAAGAGTATGCTCTGAGGAACAATGACCAAGTATATGAATGTAAATCTGTACATATACGAATACAAAATGTACATTCTGCATCTTGGGCAAGTCATCACAAATACAGTGAACAATGTGTCTCTTTGGGCTGTACAGAACCATTCTTCAACAGCAACTGTCTTCATCTGCAATAGCTATATTGTACGTACTTACTCCACGTGGTGCATGGAACTAATCCCTTCTTTGGAAACCACAGGTTCTTAGACAATACATGAAAGCAAAGGGAAAGTCCTCAAGAGGAGGATACTAAACTTCCCAACAATAAAAACACATAGAAAATAATGCAATTAACTTGATAATTAAAAGAGATATGACTAAATTGGGATTTCCCAGAAAGAGTGACTTGAGCAAAGATCTGAAGGACAACAATCAGTAAGCTAGGGAAAGCAAAGAATGCATTCCAAACGTAAGACCCAGGAAGGAACTTGGCAGATATGAGGAAATTAAAGAGAACCCGTATGCCGGACTGTGAAGAAGAAAGGCTATACTGTTGTCAGTCAAAGATGGTGAGGGGTAGGTAAGGGGCAATATCCTATAGGTCCTCACAAGCTACGTTAAAGATTTGAGGCTCTATCCTAAGAGTAATGCAAGGTAATAAGTTCTTAGGAAGGAGTAGCATGATCAGATTTATATTTGTAAAATATGACTTTATCTGCAGAATGTAAGGGAGTCAAGAGTGGAAACCAGTAGGCCAGTTGAAAAGCTATTTGAGGAAGAGTGGATGAGTGTACGTGGAAGAAGATATTATAGATTAGGTCATAGGGAATTTTGGGAATTCCCATCGAATGGCTTCCTTCTCTATGAAATAGCAAGTAGGAGAGAGATTACTCTGGGTATTGATGGATTAAAAATAAGGATGAGTAAATTAATCCCAAAAGCTTCATGGAAGAAAGGAGACACTTTGGCCATACGAGCCTTCTCTGCTGAATTGAGTTCTGGAACTCATGGATCCAGTGTTGTACTACATTGTTAGGTTAAGAATTCTGTACTATTTTGTCAAAATAAATCAAAGTTTTACCCAAGAGATTAAATGCTGTATAAAGAGAAGAACTTTCCATTTGCTTGCCCTTGTGCAGCATGTGAATATACTCTTTCTAAGTATCACCTCCAAGCAACTTCAGAAGAAAAAAGTGAAGAAACTTGAGAAATCCTTTTTGCAGTTGACCATAGATAGATGCTGCTAGACCACAAAAAAGAGGTCTTTATTAAAAGCATTCTTAGCTGATGGACCTTTCACCATTAACCAGTCACTTAGGTCAAAAAACAAAAGATAAATGCTATTCCCCAGGTCTAGTGCCACCATCAACATGGAGGAAATGATGAAAGTCCTAGATTATAGGGGAAATTCAGCAACGGGTGCCTTTGGGAGAAGAAAGCTGACATTCTGTCCTCATCCCTTCAAAAACATATCCCAAGCAGAAAGAGATCTAGGATCAAAGCTATCTTTAAAGGACTAAAAGGTCTCAGAAGCACTGCTGCCTGCAGGTATAAAAATAAAGTGACAAAAGTGTACTGACAGACCAAATTAGTGATCCCCAAACTTCCTTTTAGGTTTGCCCACTACTCTTCCTATTAAGACTCTAGAAAGTCCTTGAGAGGGCACCTCCAGGAGTGTCATTTATGAAAAACCAAGCCAACAAAGAGATCACCTAGTAAGATAATTAGTGGGTTTTAGGATAGGAAGAAAAAAGAAAAACAACAAAGTAGCAAGAAGTACAAGAGATAGATTCACCATCATCTAATCAGTACCACACAGAGTATATAGGTCTTCACTGTGATATGTAGGCAAAGGTTAAAAAACTTCACATTTTTAACAAAAATATCCCACCCCACCTCCCTGGAAGTTATAACCCTCTGCTTTTGATGTAATTGGGGTTTAGCTATGGCATTAATTTCCTGTTGGATATAAGCCTATGGCGATTCCTAAACTACAGGCAGCATAAAACTGGGGCAAAAAAATACCTTCTGCATTAGGAAGCAGTTTCATAACTAGAGTCACAAAGCCCTGGATTCAAGTCTCAGTTCTGCCATTTACCAGCTGTATGACCACAGGCAAGTTATTGAGCCTCAGCCATCTGTAAAAAGGGATCAGACCCTGCTTCACAAGATAATCATAAGAAGAAAATGAGATAATGCGTATAAAGCTCTTAGCACTGTTCAGGCACATAAGTAAGTATACAATAAGGAATAAGTACTATTAGAAATCATTAACTCTTACCTTCATGTTGATTTGTTCTTCTCTATGACCTCTGAAGACTTCTCAGGTCTTAGAAACTTGTTTACCTAGAACCCCAATACCCTGTCTGATTCCTCACTCTACCAGCCATCCCCTGGGTTTAACTTATTACAGTCCATACCTAGAAACTCTGCTGACCCGCCCTTCCTGTGTAACTCCCCTCCCTGTCCTGGCCTCTTCTGCATGTTGCCATTCATTTCCAGTGTGATAAATCTAAAGTCAAGTCAGATTGTTTCAGTTAGGTTGAAGGCTGCCTAAAAGGCTTTATTTAACCTACAGTAGCCAAAACCATTACTTACATATAACTAGCATCATTGGTCAGCTGATTACTCTGTATTCAGTACCATGCTAGAGTCTCCAAAAAACAATATTTAATCCCACCAAAACATGACTCCTTTTTTACAAGCACAGAAGTTACCTCAAAATGTTGCTTCTAAATGCGCACTCAGTTTCTGCATCTTAATTCAATACCTTGTTATTTCCAAAACCTGAGAGCTGAAAGATAAAATGTCTAAGCTATTTTTTAAAAAAATCTAAGACCCATGTTACCTTCAAATTATCAGAGTATCTCTTAGTGAACCTAAGTCATTTCACTATTTCATTATTCTCCTGGTATATTCTAAGTCCTTGACTGAAATTAAATGAGTCAAGAAAAGGAATCTGGAGTACTAGTAACCCAAAAATAGGTTTAAAGTTTAATGTGTAGTTAATTGAGAGGCAACAAATAAAGACCAAGGTCATTAGCCTTTTCAAAGGATATCTCGATTAAATTCTACAATCTATTGAGCCAATATTGGGTTTTATAGTAGTCATACATGCTTTTACTACTAGAAAGACGACTCCTTGATTATGTTTCTAATACAAAATTTATTCTGCTACCCGTATCTTTTTCACACCAGACTTCTTTAAAAAACTTGAAATTTTACACTTCCAAGAACAGAAAGCAGACAATATTTTTATTGCCAGGTGACAGACTGACCTCTAGTGGAAATTTCAAAAATTAAAGAACAAGCTTCTTGGAAAGGTCTTCGGTCAGAGCTGTCTAACCGATATGACATTGTTAAAATATTGTGTAAAGTGCTAATAATAGAATTTACTTCTTAATCATTTCAAGCTAGGCAGCATAGTATAGGGTTAAGAGCAGACTCCAGTCCACAGCTCACCTCTGTCACTTTCTAGCTATGTAATATTTGTTCATTTTTCCATATGTAAAATGGGAAAACTAACATTACCTGCCTCATGGGGTTAACATGAAGATCAAATGAGTCCACATATGAAAAGTATGTAGAACAGTGTGTGGTAAATAGTTCAGTCCTATAAAATTATTAGTTATTATTTGTGGCTGGAAGAAATTATGACTGGAGGCAAATCATAATTTCAAAGGATATGAAGAAAAAGCAAGAGTCCTAACAGGAATACGTATCTTTAGGGATTTAGCTATAACAAACTAATATAGCACCAGTTTAGTTAGACTTTCCATTACCAGAAATATATATGCTATGCCCGTATGTAACACAACAAGGGGGGAAATCAGAAGCAAGCAACTACACCTGGACAACTCTTTGCAGGATCGTTTAGTTAGACTTTCCATTACCAGAAATATATATGCTATGCCCGTATGTAACACAACAAGGAGGGAAATCAGAAGCAAGCAACTACACCTGGACAACACTTTGCAGGATATACGAGGAATTCTTTTTGTTGTCCCAATATGGGCATGATGAAGAACACCAGATACTATCTTTTAAATCAAAAACAAACTCACAGTTCCAGCCCACGTGGATCTTTCCAGGCTTTGAACTCCTTTTATATTTAATGGCTACAGCACATACAATTAACACCTTGCTACACACTAAATCAGTCATCAGTCTCAGATGATCTAAATCATACAATGTAGCAGTTTTCTACAATTAACTTATTATTTGATTGGGCTTATATTACAGGATTCTAGACTTTTTTAAAAATAATATTCCACTGTTTCTATTGCAATATATCTGATTAATGACTTTTAAAAAATGCCTCCCTACAAAGTTAATAATATAATTTCCACCTCTTTTTCCAAGGAAAGTCCAAATCGGCAATTATTTTCAGCTGACAAAAAAGCATATAAAATTGAAAAGTGATCTATAATTCCAAGGTACTTTTTACTGCAAAATAATTATCATCCAAGCAAAATGACCTGTTTCATCATAAAACAATATGATCACTCAAATAGAATGAATATAGTTCTTAGTTCTTTTCATCACTATCCTGAGGTTTTAGTAATTCACATTTTTTACTCTGGGAATACTCCACGTTGAAATTAAAGATTGCAATTCAGTTATTCAATACAAACACGAACCCATTAAAGTGACATAAAAGTTCCTCCAAAATTTTATTCAGAACATTTATATATGTATTTACCACAAGAGACTAAAAATGACTGATTTATGTAATGGAATCATAAATTTTGGATAATGTATCATATATGTAAAATCACAATTCAAAAATAATTTTAAAAATTAATACCACAATATGGTAAGACAAATTCTAGAAAACATCATACATATTGTAATATAACTCCTTCTGCCATTAAAAGTCCCTAAGAAATGCAGCACTTTTAAAGCATACAATAAAAGCAAAAATTAGACTGAAGTGTTTTGAAAACTCAAGTTTATTTGGAAATATAAAAGCAATAAAGCTATTTATTGTAGTATTTGATACTTCACTAAGTACAGTGCCAGAAAACTGTGTCCCTGAATATTTCCCTAATACCTGTCTAGGAAATTTAATGCAGCAGAAGGAAGATCAATTCTGATACTACAGAAGAAAAATCTCATTCTCTTACACATCCTTTGTAGACAGACCTTAATCGATGATGTGCTATATTACCTTCTTGTTTTTCTTGTACTAAATCAACACTTACATTCTTAAGATTGAAACAACAATTCAGTTTTCCCAAAGACACTAAAGTAGACAAGGAAACTATGTTTCCAGGCAAAGATCTAAAGAAAAGTATTTATCAGTATAAGTTTCCTTTTTAGAAGGTATAAAATATAGACATTCAAACAGAATAAAGCCCAGTGCTCCTAAGGAATATCATCTGATGAAGCCCCCCAAGATTATTTCTAAGAAACATCATAAGGCATGAATTTATCAAGGTCTATTCTGTGAATCTCAGCCTGGCTGCACATTTTATGGAAATTGACAGACTGATACCAGAATGCAAAAGTCCCAGAAAATCCAAAACAATCTTGAAAAAGAACAAATTGGAGCACTCACACCACCTTGATTAAAATCTCATTGTAATGCAACAGTAATCAAGACACTGCGGTACTGGGGTAAAGATAGACAAATCAAAGGAACAGAACTGAGGTCAACTGATTTTTGACTAGGGTGGCAAAGTAATTCAATGAGTTAAGAAAATTCTTTTCAACAAATGGTGCCGAAACAACCGTATATCTATATGGGAAAAAAAAACAAGTGAACTTCAACAACTATCTCACACCACACACAAACGTTAACTTGAAATGGATCATATACACAAATGCAAAGCTAAAAATAAAACTTCTATATGAAAACAGAATATTTTCATGATGTTCAGATAAGTTAAAGGTTTCTTAGAAAGAACACAGAAAGCACAAAAGATAATTAGACTTCAACAAAATTAAGAACTTCTGCTCCTCAAAAGATACCATTAAGAAAATGAATAGGCAAGCCATAGACTGGGAGGAAATATTCACAATACATATACCTAAAAAGAATTTACATCCAGAATTTAAAAGAAGGCCTACAACTCAATAATAGAAAGATAAACAGCCTGTTTCTAAAATATGGGCAAAAGGACAGACACTTTACAAAGGACATATGAATGTCCAATAAGCATATGAAAAAATTCACAAAAACCATTAGTAATTAAATGTAAATTAAAACCACAGTGAGATATTACTATACACCCTCCAGAAAGATTAAAATTAAAAAGACTGACAAAAATAAATATTGGGGAGGATGTGGACCAACCAGAACCTTCATTATGTTGATGATGAAATGTAAAATAGTACAACCACTTTGGAAAACAGTTTTACAACTTTTTATAAAGTTAAACATACATCTATCCTATGAACAAGTAATTCCAATCCTAAGTATTACCAAAGGAAAATGACAGCATTTCTCTACAACAAGCCTAATATAAATATGTTCGTAGCAGCTTTATTTGTAAGAGCCAAAAACTGGAAACAAGCCTAATGTCCATCAACAGGTGAATGAATAATAGTGTGTAGTATATCCACACAATGCTATACTACTTAGCAGTAAAAAGGAATGAACTGCTGATGCACACAACATAGCACTGTATGATTCTATTTATATAAAATTCTAGAAAATGCAAACCAATCTAGAGTGACAGCAAAGTGATCAGGGGTTGCCCAAGAATGGGGAGGGGGACAGGGAGAGGCAGGAGGGAGGTGTACAAGAAGGCTTCAAAAAGTTCATGGAAAGGTTTGTATTGTCTTTTAATTCTATTTTTCCATGGACTTTTTGAAATACCCTCATATTAAAAGGGGCATGGAGGAACTTTTGGGGGTGTAGAAATGTTCTTTATCTTGATTGTGGTGATGATTTCACAGGTATGTATATATCAGAATTAATCAAATTGTACACTTTAAGCATGAACAGTTTATGGCATGACAATTATATCTCAATAAAGCAGTTAAAAATACACACACACACACAGATTTCTGTTTCCTGTCAAGATGTAATGAATAACAGGGAACAGATTTACTCTTCTGCTTTAAACTGCTAGAAAACTGTGAAATACATGATATGATGGTTTTCAGACATTACACAACAGACAACGTAGGACTGTGATACCTGGGAAAGGGAAAACAAACATAGTGAGTTCAACAATTATACCAGCTTATCACCTAGAAGCAGTTTCCAGAATGCAGTACACAGAGGGGGACCCCCCAAAAAGCCCACCAGTCTAACTTAGTTGAGGGAAATAGCTGCACATACAGAGAGCACCAGAGATCTGCAGAACAGTCCATGTGAATCTCTGGCTAAGAGCTGACATGCACATGTGTAAGACTAAAATTACCCAAGATGGAAGAACCTTGAAAACATTATGCTAAGTGAAATAGCCAAATACAAAAGGACAAACACTGTATGATTCTACTAATATGAAATATCTAAAATAGGCAAATTCATAGAGACAGAAAGAATATAAGAAGTTACCAGGTATATCAGTCCATTTCTGTTGCTTAAAACAAAATACCTCCTGGGTATTTTATAAAGAAAACAAAATTTATTGCTTAGTTTCAGAGGCTGGGAAGTCCAAGGTCCAGGAAACACATTTGGTGAAAACTTTGGTGGTGGTGACATTGACCCAGGGGTCTCACATGGCAGAAAAATGGTGGAACAGAGACTAACCTCTCACACGTCTTCTTTTAAATTGCTGAGAACCACGCCTCTGACCACTTTATTAATCCATTCACTACAGCATGGTTCTACATCTAATCACCTCTTCAAGGTCTCATCGTTGAATTATCACGATAAGATTTCCCACCCTCAACAGTTACAGTGGTGATTAAGCCTCAATGGCATTGTGGGGGGCATTCAATCTACAGCACCAGGGATGGGGAAGGGGAGAATACGGACTTATTGCTTAATGATTTCAGAGCTTGTTAGGAGTGATAAAACAGTTTTGGAAATAGATAGTGGTGATGGTTGCACAAAATTGTGAATGTTATTAATGCCACTTAATTATACGCTTAAATATGGTTTAAATGGCCAATTTTATCTTATATATATTTTACCACAATATTAAAAAATAATCAACTTTTTAAAAAACTACCCAAAGCTGGTGGAGTGTGGAAGGGGGCAGGGGAAACAGTTTTGCAAGAAAAAGACAGAACAATTCCCAGATCTCCCAGCCAGATGGGGAAAGGCCCCTTTAATACATAGGGCAGGAAGTAGAATCCTCAGAAGGGTTTCATCTTAGTAATAGAGACAAATTAGCCCTAAACTAACAACTGCTCCCGACCTACTCTAAGTTTAAAATTAAGTCTCAAAAGTTATCAACTGATTCCAAGCAACTTAACTGAATGACAAAACAAATCCAGCACCACATAAAGGAAGTCAACTAAATCCATCAACCAACAACATAAAA
>NW_007737913.1:0-9337 GCF_000696425.1 Galeopterus variegatus | reverse complement strand
CAAAACAAATCCAGCACCACATAAAGGAAGTCAACTAAATCCATCAACCAACAACATAAAATTCACAATATCTGACCACCAATTAAAAGTTAGCAGGCATGCAAAAACTCAAGAAAAGATGGCCCAGAAATGACAGATATAATAAAACTAGCAAACAAGAATGTTAAAACAACTTTCATAAATATGCTGTACATGTTTAAGAGGGAAGAGAAATACATGAACATGATAAAGAGAAAAATGGAAGACATTTTTAAATGACCCAAGTGGGACCTCTATCAATAAAAAAAAAATACGATACATGAAATGAAAAATACAATGGGTAGGAATAGCAGCAGATTAGATACTTCCAAAGAAAAGATCAGAGAAGGCATAATAATGGGAACTATCCAAAATGAAACAGAGTGGGGGGGTGGGGAAATGCCAAGGAAAAAACTGGACAGAGCATCAGTGACCTGTGGGACAATATCAAACATTCTAATAGACATATAAAAGGAGGANAAAAATACGATACATGAAATGAAAAATACAATGGGTAGGAATAGCAGCAGATTAGATACTTCCAAAGAAAAGATCAGAGAAGGCATAATAATGGGAACTATCCAAAATGAAACAGAGTGGGGGGGTGGGGAAATGCCAAGGAAAAAACTGGACAGAGCATCAGTGACCTGTGGGACAATATCAAACATTCTAATAGACATATAAAAGGAGGACAGAAAAAAATATTTAAAGAAATAACAGTGGAAATTTTTCTATATATGATGAAAACTATAAACCCACAGATCCAAAAAGTTCAACAAACTCCAAGCTCATTCAAAACAAAGCAGATAAAAAGGAAAAACTGTTAAGCTAGATTTTATAAAAATTAAAAACTTTTGCTCAGCCAAAGACCCTATTAAGGATTAAAAAGACAAATTACACACTGGGAGAAAATATTTGCAAATCACATCTGACAAAGGATTTGTATCTAGAAAATATAAAGAACTCTCAAAACTCATCATTTAAAAAGCCCAAAAAAAGGGTAAGGGAAGATAGTAGACTAGAGGTACCCAGGGCATGTTCATCCCACCGAAAAAGATTGAAAAGATCCACCACCACCTCCACTATACTCACCAGAGCTATTGTCCAGTCCCAGAATCATCACCCATCGCAGAGTAGCTCCCCACAGAGCAGCAGTTCTGCAGGTGGCCTATTGCTGCAGTGGCAGATTTCACAGATCCAAGAGAGGTGGCTGCAACCACCACCACCACTGCCATCACCACAAGTTAACTCTGCTGCTGCCAGGGACATGGCAGACATGAGAGAGGCAGTTGCAGCCACTGACACTGTTGCTACCCCCATAAAGTAACCCCACTGCTGCCAAGAACACTGTAGATGCCAGAGAGGCAGTTGCAGCCCCCACTGCCACTGCCTCCACAGTGAAGTAACCCCACTGCCACTGCAGACACTGTAGCTATGTGGGCTGCTGCTGTGGACACCATAGCCAAGAGAGTGGCTGCTCTTGCTGCTGCAACTGGCACTGCTGCAGTTGCTGTTACCACCTGCACCACCAGGCAGCCACCATCATCGTGCCAGCAGCCCATTACGACTGCAGCCACCTCTGCCACGCAGTCAGCCTGCCAAAGCCACCACCATAACTACCGCCTCCGCAGTGGCAGCCTGCTACCACAGCAGCAGCTACAGCATCCACTGCTGCTGTGCAGGCAGACCACTGACCACTTGACCAAACTGACACAAGGAGGGTCACCAGCAGAGTCCAGTGAAGCAGAGTAATATAAGGAGCACCTGCTCTACCATATGACCACACATCAATGTAGAGATACTAGAAATACAAAAAAAAAGAAAAAAGAAAAGAAAATATGAGTCCACCAAAGGAATACATTAACTCTCAAGAACCAGATCCCATAGAGCAGGAAACCTCTGAAATGACTGAAAAGGAATTCCAAGCAAAAATCTTAAGGAAACTCAATGAGATACAAGAAGATGCAGTTAGACAACACAATGAACTGAGCAAAACTAACCAAGATATGAAGGAGGAAATTCACATTGATATTAATACTTTTTAAAAGAATATAGCAGAACTCATGTCAATGAAAAAACAAAACAAAACAAAACCCACACTGGGAGCTTAAGCAGCAGGCTAGAGCAATCAGAAGAAAGAATTTCTGATCTTGAAGACAGTTTCTTCAAAATAACTCAGGTGGACAATGAAAAAAGGAAAAAGAATTTTTAAAAATGAAGAAAAGACTACCTTAAGCACACAAACATCTGAATCATGGGTATTCCTGAAGGGGAGGAGAAAGGAAAAGGCATTGAGAGCATATTCACTGAAATAATAGCATAAAACTTCCCAGATACAGGGAGAGACACAGACCTTCAGATTCAGGAGGTTCAAAGATCCCCTAACAGTTTGATCTAAAAAGGTCCTCTCCAAGACACATTATAGTCAAACTTGAATAACTCAAAGACAAAGAGAGAATCCTAAAAACAGCACGAGGAAAGCTTCAAGTCACCGATAAGGGAGTCCCCATCAGACTAACAGCAGACTTCTCAACAGAAATTCTACAGGCCAGAAGAGAATGGGATGATATATTCAAAATACTAAAAGAAAAAAACTGCCAGTCAAGAATACTACACCCAGTAAGGCTATCTTTCAGAAATGAAGCAGACATAGTGTTTTTCCCAGACAAACAAAAAATACAGGAGTTCACCACCACATGACCAGCCCTGCAAGAAATCCTCAAGGTAGTACTGCATCTGATATCCAAAAAACAACAATCATTACAATGAATACATGAGAAAAAAACCCACTGGTAGAACAAAAACGCAAATAAGAAAGAGAAAAAACTGTATCTTACCACCTCCAAAAACCAACAAACACCAAAGAAGACAAAAGGGAAAGAAACAAAAGATATTTAAAACATCCAAACGAAAGTCAATAAAATGACAAAAATAAGACAACGTCTTTCATTAACAACACTAAATGTAAATGGATTAAATTTCCCACTCAAAAGACACAGACTGGATGATTGTATTAAAAAGCTAGACCCAACTATATGCTGTCTGCAAGAGACTCACCTCACCTGTAAAGACACACACAGATTAAGAGTGAAGGTATGGAAAAAAATATGTCATGCAAATGGAAATTAAGAATGAGCAGGTGTAGCTATTCTTATACTGGATAAAATAGACTTCAAGCCAAAAATTATAAGTACAGACAAAGAAGGCCATTATAAAATGATAAAGGGATCTACCACAAGAAGACATAACAATCACAAATATAAATGCACCCAACAATGGAGAACCCAGATATATAAAGCAAACACTATTAGACCTGAGGAAAGGGACAGACCCCAATACAATATTACTTGAGGACCTAAACACCCCTCTCTCAACACTGGACAGTTCATCTAGGCAACAAATCAAAAGAGAAGCACAGGATTTAAACTACACTATACACCAATTGGACTCGGCAGATATTTACAGAAGATTTCATCCAGCAACCACAGAATATACGTTCTTCTCATCAGCACATGGAACATTCTCCAGGATAGGCCACATGTTAGGTCACAAATCAAGCTTTAACAAATTTAAAAAACTGAAATCATTTCAAGTATCTTCTCAGACCACAAAAGATTAAAATTAGATATCAATAACAAGCAAAACTCTGGAAACCATACAAACACATGGAAATTAAACAGCATGCTTCCAAAAATATATGGGTCCAAGAAGAAATTAAACAGTAAATCAAAAAATTTCTAGAAACTAATGAAAATAAAGACACATCATACTAAAACTAGTGTGATGCTGCAAAAGTGGTTCAATAAATGCTTACATCAAAAGAATAGAAAGATTTCAAATAACCTAACACTATACCTGAAACAACTAAAAAACAAGAACAATCCAACCCCAAAATTAGTAGGTGGAAAGAAATAATTAAGATCAGAGCAGAACTAAATGAAATAGAAGCCCAAAAAATGATACAAAAGATCAATGAAACAAAAAGTTGGTTTTCTGAGAAGATAAACAAATAGACAAACTATTCTATTAGTCCAACATCATCCTGATACCCAAACCAGACAAAGATAAAACAAAAAAAAAAGAAAACCATAAGTCAATATCCTTGATGAACATAGATGCAAAAATCCTAAACAAAATATCAGCAAATAGCATACAGCAACACATCAGAAAAAATAATACACCATGATCAAGTGGGATTCATCCCAGGGACACAAGGATGGTTCAACATATACAAGTCAATAAATGTGATACATCACATCGACAAAATCAAGGACAAAAATATATCACTATCTCAACAGACACAGAAAAAGCATTTGACAAAATTCAGCATCCCTTCATTATAAAGACTCTCAGCAAATTAGGTATAGAAGAAAAGTATCTCAACACAATAAAAGCCATATATGACAAACCCATCACCAACACTGTCCTGAATGATGTGCAACAAGGAATGAGAACAAGACAAGGATGCCCACTCTCACTACTCCTATTTAACATAGTGTTGGAAGTACTAGCCAGAGAAATCAGGCAAAAGAAAGAAATAAAGGGCATCCAGATTGGAAGAGATGAAGTCAAATTGCTCCTGTTTACAGATGACATGATCCTATATATAGAAAAGGCTAAAAAGTTTACAAAAAAAACTCCTAGAGTTGATAAACAATTCCAGTAATATTGCAAAAATCAACACACACAAATCAGTAGCATTTTTTTTTTTTTGTCTTTTTCCGTGTCCGGCAACGGATCGCAACCCTCAGTGTTACCCTCAGTGTTGCCCCCGTACCGGACCGGGGACCGGCAACGGGATCGCAACCCTCGGTGTTGCTCCCGCGCCTCGCTCAGCCAGTGAGCGGGAACCGGTCCGTATGTGGGATCCGAACCCTCGGGCGGGAGCGCTGCCGCACTTCCCAAGCGGCGCACTATCCAGTGCGCCACCGGGCCGGCCCATCAGTAGCATTTTTTATACTCCAACAGTGAACTAGCAGAAAAAGAAATCAAGAAGTCTAGCCCATTTACAAGTCACCAAAAAAATAAAATACCTAAGAATAAATTTATCAAAGGAGGTGAAAGATCTCTACAATGAGAATTAAAAATAACTGTTGAAAAGAATTAAAGAGGACACAAAAGGATGGAAAGACATTCCATACTCTTGGATTAGAAGAAATAACACTGTAAAAACATCCATACTACCAAAAATATCTACAGATTCATTCAATCCTCATCAAAACACCAATGACATTCATTACAGAAATAGAAAAAACAATCTTAACATCATGTGAAACATCAAAAGACCCTGAATAGCCAAAGAAATCCTGATCAATAAATAAGTAAATAAATAAAGCTAGAGGCATTACACTACCTGGTTTCAAATTATACTACAGAGCTATAGTAACAAAAACAGCATGGTACTGGCATAAAAACAAACACTAGGACCAATAGAACAGAATAGAGAATCAAGAAATCAACCCACAGACTTACAGCCAACTGATCTTCCACAAAGGCACCAAGAACGTACACTGGGGAAAAGACTCTCTTTAATAAATGGTGCTGGGAAAACTGGACATCCATATGTAGAAGAATAAAACTAGACCTGTACCACTCACCATATACCAAAATCAACTCAAAATAGATTAAAGACTTAAATATAAGGCCTGAAAATATAAAACTACCAAAAGAAAACACAGAGGAAACACTTCCGAAAGTAGGACTGGGCAAAGACATTATGAATATGATCCTCCAAAGAACAGGTAATGCCTTGGGTTGAACGTCTCCCCAAAACTTAAACTGTAATATTGAGGGTGAGAAACCCTATTATGTTAATTGAAAGGTGGGGTCTTGAAAAGGTGATTAGATTGTAGGACTGTGAAGCAGTGAATGGATTAATATTGGTGGTCAGGGGCGTGGTTCTTGCAGTTTTTAAAAGACAGTTAATGAGGAGGTTAGTCTCTGCTCTCTCTGTTCCACCATTTTGCAATGTGATACCGTAGGTGACTGTTGCCACCACCAAGACCCTCGCCAGATGTGTTCCCTGGACTTTGGACTTCCCAGCCTCAGAAATTATAAGCAACAAATTTTCTTTTCTTTATAAATCACTCAGTTTAAGGTGTTTTGCTATAAGCAACAGAAACGGACTAATACAGGCAATAAATGGAAAAATAAACAAATGGGATTATATCAAACTAAAAGGCTTCTGCACAGCAAAAGAAACAATTAAAAGAGTGAAAAGAGGGCCGGCCTGGTGGCGCACTGGAGAGTGCGCCACTTGGGAGCGCTGCGGCGCTCCCGCCAAGGGTTCGGATCCCATGTGGAGACCGGTTCCCGCTCACTGGCTGAGCGCGGTGCGGGCGCGACACCGAGGGTTGCGATCCCGTTACCGGTCAGTAAAAAAAGACAAAGAAAAGGAAAAAAAAAAAAAGAGTGAAAAGACAACCTACAGAGTGGGAGAAAATATTTGCAAACTATGCATCCAATAAAGGATTAATATCCAGAATATAGAACGAACTCAAACAACTTTATGGTAAAAAAAAAAACCCAATAATTAAAAAATGAGTAAAGGAGCTGAATAGGCATTTCTCAAAGGAAGACATACAAATGGCCAATAGACTCGTGAAAAAATGCTCAACATCACTCAGCATCAGAGAAATGCAAATCAAAACCACATTGAAATATCCCCTCACTCCAGTTAGACTGGCTATTATCAAAAAGACAGAGAATAACAAATGCTGACAAGGATGTGGAGAAAGGTGAACCCTCCTACACTGTTGGTGGGACTGTAAATTAGTGCAGCCATTATGGAAAATGGTATGGAGGTTCCTCAAACAACTGCAGATAGAACTGTGATAAAATCCAGCAATTCCACTGCTGAATATATACCAAAAAAATGGAAATCATCATGTTGAAGGGATACCTGCACTCCCATGTTTATCAAAGCTCTATTTACCATAGACAAGAGTTGGAATCAACCTAAATGTCCATTGTCAGACAACTGGATAAGGAAAACGTGCTATACTTACATGATGGGATATTTACTCTGCCATAAAAAAGAATGAAATACTGCCATTTGCAGCAACATGGATGAACTTAGAGAAAATCATGTTAAGTGAAATAAGCCAGGCACAGAAATACAACATGTCCTCACTCATAAGTGGGAGCTAAAAAATAAATTTAGAAAAAAGAAAAATACAACAATCATAATAATGCCTTGAAATTTCAAAAAGAGAGAACAGAACTGAGGTGACCAGAGGTGGGATGGAAGATGGGGTATAAAGGAGGAATTGATAAAGGGCCACAAAAAGCTACTACATTGTATAATGTTGAATATACTAATTATCCTGATTTGAGCATCACATATTACACACAGATATTGATACTCAAGTCTGTACTCCACAGATACATACAATCAACTACGTTACAATAAAAAAAATTATTAGAGTGAATGCCTATGGGAGGAGGGCAGTGGGATTTGAGTGGTAGATGAAGGGGAAAAAACAACTAAATTTTAAAACCTTTAAAAAGAAAGAAAATGGGCAAAATACATGAATAGACATTTCATGAAAGACATACAATTACAAATAAGCACATGAAAAGGTGATCAATACCATTAGCCAATAGGGAGATGTGAATTAATACCACCAATCAGAATGGCTAAAATAAAGAATAGTGACAATAACAAATGCTGGTGATGATGTGTAGAAAGTGAATCACTCATATATCATTGGTCATCATGTACAATGGTACAACCACTCTGGAAAATAGCTTGGCAGTTTCTTTTAAAACTAAAAATGTATTTACCTTTTGACCCAGCAATTGTACTCTTAGCCATTTATCCCAAAGAAATGATAACTTGTCTTCGCACAGAAACTCATACACAAATGTTCATAGCATTTACACAAATGTCATAGCTCATACACAAATGTTCACAGCCAAAAACTGGAAACTATCCAAATATCTTTCAACAGATGAATGGTTAAACAAACTGTGGTACATCCATACCAAGGAATACTACTCAGCAATAAAAAGGAACAAACTATTGAGACATGCAACAAACTTCAATGCAACTCAAGAAAATTATGCTGAATAAAAAAAGCCAATCTCTTCTGGCACAGGCCACCGGAGAGGAAAAAAAGCCAATCACAAAAGATTACATACTTATGATTCCATTTATATAATATTCTTGAAATAAAATGACAGAGATGGAAAACAGATTAGTGGCCGCCAAGGGTTATTGATAGGGGGAGGAGGAGTTGTGGCTATAAAGTAGCACAAGGGAGCCCTATGATGATGGTGCAGTTCTGTTTCTTGATAGTGGTGGTGGTGACACAAAGCTACACATGTGATAAAATTGCATAGAACTACACACACACAAACACACACACACACACGAGTAAGTGTATTACTGGAGAAGACTAAATAAGCTCTGTGGATAATACTAATGTCAATTTCCTAGTACTGATACTATACTACAGTTATGCAAGATGTTAATATTGGGGGAGGATGAATAAAGGTTGCACAGGACCTCCCTGTACATTTCTTTACAACATTATATGAATCTATAATTATTTCAAAATAAAAAGTTGCAAGGGAAAAGATAATCTGAATAAACATAATACTAAAGAAATTAAATTTCTAGTTAAAACCTTACTTTTTTTTTAATGTTATTTTATTTTGTCAATATGCAATGTGGTTGATTATTATGGCCCATTACCAAAACCTTCCTCCCTCCTCCCTCACCCCCCTCCCTCCCAACAATGTCCTTTCTGTTCGCTTGTCATATCAACTTCAAGGAATTGTAATTGTTGTGTCTTCTTCCCTCCCCCCGCCCCCCGTTTATTTGTGTGTTTATTTATTTATTTTTAGCTCTCACAAATAAGTGAGAACATGTGATATTTCCCTTTTTGTGCCTGACTCGTTTCACTTAATATAATTCTCTCTAGGTCCATCCATGTTGTTGCAAATGGCAGTATTTCATTCTTTTTCACAGCAGAGTAGTATTCCATTGTGTAGATATACCACATTTTCCATATCCATTCATCTGATGATGGACACTTGGGCTGGTTCCAACTCTTAGCTATTGTAAAGAGCGCTGCAATGTACATTGGAGGACAGGTATAACTTCGACTTGATGATTTCCATTCCTCTGGGTATATTCCCAGCAGTGGGATAGCTGGGTCATATGGTAGATCTATCTGCAATTGTTTGAGGAACCTTCATACCATTTTCCATAGAGGCAGCACCATTTTGCAGTCCCACCAACATTGTAGGAGGGTTCCTTTTTCTCCACAACCTCACCAGCATTTATCATTCACAGTCTTTTGAATATTAGCCA
>NW_007737912.1:48418-48705 GCF_000696425.1 Galeopterus variegatus | reverse complement strand
TTTTTTCTGATTATAAAAGTTTAAAAAACAAGAGGCCATTTTCGCAGTAGAGCAACTGAAAAAATTGGTTTCTCACCTTTCCTAAGAAATCAAGCTTGCTGTTGTCACTATGGCAACAGACCATCAGTATGAACACCGGCCTGGCTGATTACTGAACAGAAGGCAACAGATGAACACTTTATTTATTATTATTTTGTATTTTAAAAAATTCTTTAAAAATGTATGTCTTTAGTTCTCGAGTGGTTGGGGATACAGGTGCAGTGATAAGAGCCACATTCCAAAAGGAA
>NW_007737912.1:38856-43590 GCF_000696425.1 Galeopterus variegatus | reverse complement strand
AAGGTTCTACCTTCATTTCTGAAATACTTCTCTGTCTTCAATACTTTACCAGTTTATAGAATTTGGGTCAGGTCATCTTGACATACTGTATCATCTCCTAAGTTGTTTTCTTACATCCTTTCCTATGATTCTATTTGATTAGCTAAAAGTTGTAAAGTCACTTGGCCTCACATTTGAACAACCATCTGTGTGTCTGTGTACGTGTGTGGTGGAGGCTAGCGGTGGGCTGCAGGGGTAGAGAAGAACCATTGGGTAGAAACCGTCTTAGGCCTGTGGTATAAGCAGCTTCTCCCAATCCAAGGAGGGATTTGAAATACACCCTCAACACCCTCGCCCTCCCACCCCTGAGGGACCCCGTAGTGGAACTGGGCCATTTCCCGTGGAGATTTCTCAGGAAACAGGGAGTTTCCTGGAAACTGCTGTACAGGCCAGTCTCAGTTTCTTTCCAAATTCAGGGAGTCTTGGGGCTGCAAGGCAAATAGAAGCAAAGAGATTTCTGGAAACAGATATTTGCTTTGGTAAAGCCCAAACCCCATCCAGGTTTACTTTTTAGTTGTTAGGCTGGTAAAAGTGGTTAATTAAAAAAAAATCTCCCTAAGAGCCTTTTCTATGTGGGAGGAAGGATGTAATGGACAGAGAGAAGGATTGTATAAATGTTCAAATGCTATTATGAAAATGTTTGCAAGCGAGCTGACCAGGATCTTTCTTTTCATTGAGAGCACACTGAAGGTGAATGAACTGTACACAGTAGGCACTCAGAACATGTTTAATTTAAAAACCTGCTTTTTGCTTACTAAAAAAGCTTTTGGTGTGGATAAAAAATGTGGAAGTTTAAATACTTTTGAAGTAGCTTCCAGAGCTCTGTAAGCAGCAGAGAGAGCAACGAGGCAGAGAGATATACTACTAACTAGTGCTCGGCCAGCCCAGGAAAGGGCTGGAATGAGGAACACAGGCTGATCCTGCTTAGCACGTTCTTCAGGAGCCACTGCCTGGCAGGTGAACTGGGATCTCCAATGTTCCTCTCGAATTTGGTCCTATGGGCCCAGGCTTTGTAGGGTCACCATGAAGGGTGATCTCAGCCCCAAGTGCCGTGGCCACTGAGCTGGCATGGCCTCTCCCACACCTGCTTAGGCCCCTGGGCTAGGGAAGCTTTCACCATCCCAGGCCCCAGCAGCTCTGTAGGTGTCCAGCCCTGGTCGGGATTTGCCTGCAGGCTGTTATCCCTTCTCACCCACACCTGCAAGGAGCATGATGTTGGGCAGGAGCTATTTGCTTTCCGTCCACCCCTGCATTCCGTAGACCCCTCCTTTTACTCATGGAAAAGGTTCAGTCTGGCCTACTACCTGTGCATATCAAACCAGGACAGCGAGATGCTGGGGAGCCTTTGCTCTCTTCTACTTCTGCCACCCCAACCTCAGCAGGTGAAGTGTGGAATTGTCTTGCAGATGGGAGATCAAGAAATCTGAGAATAATCTCTGTGCTGTATTGTGCTATACTACCCCATCTATATGACTGTGGTTATGCCTCGAACTTTTGTGGGGCACACCAGCTCCCTGAAGTCCTTCCTTACTGTTATGGACTGAATTGTGTCCCCTCCACCCCCAAGACCCCTGCAAAAAATTCCTATGTTGAAGCCCTAACCCCCAATGTTAATGTATTTGGAGATAGGGCCTTTAAAGAGGTAATTAAGATTAAATGAGGTTATAAAAGTGGGGCCCTAAACCAGTAGGACTGCTATCCTTATTAGAAGAGGAAGAGACACCAGGAGTATGCATGTGCAGAGGAATGGCCATGTGAGGACGCAGTAAGGTGGCCATCTGCAAGCCAGGAAGAGAGGCCTCACCAGAAATCAACCCTGCTGGTACCTTAATCTTCAANGATCTCAGCCCCAAGTGCCGTGGCCACTGAGCTGGCATGGCCTCTCCCACACCTGCTTAGGTCCCTGGGCTAGGGAAGCTTTCACCATCCCAGGCCCTAGCAGCTCTGTAGGTGTCCAGCCCTGGTCGGGATTTGCCTGCAGGCTGTTGTCCCTGCTCACCCACACCTGCAAGGAGCATGATGTTGGGCAGGAGCTATTTGCTTTCCGTCCACCCCTGCATTCCGTAGACTCCTCCTTTTACTCATGGAAAAGGTTCAGTCTGGCCTACTACCTGTGGATATCAAACCAGGACAGCGAGATGCTGGGGAGCCTTTGCTCTCTTCTACTTCTCCCACCCCAACCTCAGCAGGTGAAGTGTGGAATTGTCTTGCAGATACAGATGGGAGATCAAGAAATCTGAGAATAATCTCTGTGCTGTATTGTGCTATACTACCCCATCTATATGACTGTGGTTATGCCTCGAACTTTTGTGGGGCACACCAGCTCCCTGAAGTCCTTCCTTACTGTTATGGACTGAATTGTGTCCCCTCCACCCCCAAGACCCCTGCAAAAAATTCCTATGTTGAAGCCCTAATCCCCAATGTTAATGTATTTGGAGATAGGGCCTTTAAAGAGGTAATTAAGATTAAATGAGGTCATAAAAGTGGGGCCCTAAACCAGTAGGACTGGTGTCCTTATTAGAAGAGGAGGAGACACCAGGAGTGTGCATGTGCAGAGGAATGGCCATGTGAGGACGCAGTAAGGTAGCCGTCTGCAAGCCAGGAAGAGAGGCCTCACCAGAAATCAACCCTGCTGGTACCTTAATCTTCAAGCCTGTAGAACTGTATGGAAATAAATTTCCATTGTTTAAGCTGCTCAGTCTGTGGTGTTCTGTTGTGGCAGCCCAGGCAGACTAATATACCTACACCTCAGCTCAGTTGGCTGGCTGGGGCCCACCACCCTCCCTAACTTCTTGCTTAGCCTGTTGCTCTTGCTCAGCCCTGTTGCCTTGTCTAAGTCTTTAAACAGACTGATCACTCGGCACCAGGATGCTGCTTCTCACTTGATTTCGAGAGTCCTCACTGCCTGGAATCCTGCTTCTTACTGCCTTAGTGTTCCCTTGGGTATCTATGTAGGCTCGACTCAGACTTGATTTGGTTGCACCCACTTTTGACTGTGTATTTGGGCTACTGGCTCCTTCTATTGCTGGATTGGTGTTCACAGCCTTAGTTCCTGTTGCCTCTTCCTGCCTGCTGGTGTTTGCTGCTGGGTCCCAGCGCACCTTCACTGCATCCGTGTGTACGATGAGAGGACACTTCCTTCTTCTTGGCTTGTTAGTGCTGCTACCCTGACATGTTGCCCAGACCTCCTGCTGCCTCTTGCTTGCTGTGGTACTCATCACACCTCTCCTGCCTGCCTGGCCCCTGGCGCTGTCTCTCCTAGCTGAAACTTTCCTGTAACTAGTTATGTCCCAGCTTGACAGAAGGTCCCTTCAGGCTATTGTTGTTCTTAGCGATTCTTTCATCTACCATTCAGTGCCCTGATATATTCCATCATCTTCATATAAGTGGGTGAATCTGGCCAATCAGCAACAAGAATGTCAGTGCTCAATCAATATTATTGCCATTAATTTCATTCTACTTGCCAAATTGCACCGTGCCTTGTTATAGTTGAGCTCTCTCTAAGAAAACTCAATGAAAATGAACTGAGCTAAGACAAACATTGTGATAACTTTAAAATGGAATTATTTATGAAAAAAAATCAACAGCATTCTTTCATATAGAAGCTTTCTGGTGTATTTCTTAACTACTGACAGAGGGATGGAGAGACAGAGAAACAGTATTAAGAACATTACTGATTGAAAATTATGCAAACATAAAGACAAAGCATATTTAAATCAACAGAGTTTGATTTTCAATGTTTTATTCAGCCACAGCTAGTCAGGAAGAGCTAGATTAAAGTAAAACTGCATTAGAGACTAATTTGTGTATCACAAATGGAAATTTCTACATTCTCCTTGAGCCTCTTGCTCAATATCCTTTTTTTAAAAAAAAATTATTTTCAGCCGCATAACAAGTCTTCATATATTTAAAAAGACTAAGATCATAGAAAATATGTTCTCTGACTACAGCAACAGGAAGAAATTTAGAAAACTCACAAATGTGTGGGAATTAAACAACACTCTCCTAAATAAACAATAGGTAAATCACAGGGAAATTAGAGAGTACTTTGAGATAAAGACCAAAGCACAACATATCAAAATTTATAGGATGCAGGGCTTATGAAGTGCTTAAAGAAAACTTCATACTTATAAACACCTATATTAAAAATAAGAAAAATCTCAAATCAGTAATGTAAAACTTCTACCTTAAGATAAAAAGAAGAGCAGACTAAACCACAAGCAAATATAAGAGGAAATAACAAAGATTACAACAGAAATATATGAAATAGGAAATTAAAAAACAATAGAGAAAAATCAACAAAACCAAAAGTTGATTCTTTAAAAAGATCAATAAAATTTGCAAACCTTTATCTAGACTGATCAAGAAAAAAAGGGAGAAGACCGAAATTACTAAAATCTGAATTAAAGCAGGGGCATTATTACATTGTCATTATGGTTTTTCTTGTGAAAGTAAGACTTAGTTCCTTTTTCTTTCATGTTTGCATTTTTGTTCTACCTGTGGGTTTTGTGCTTTCTCATGTATTCAAGGTAGTGATTATCGTTTTTCGGATTCCAGGTGCAGGACTTCCTTGAGGATTTCTTTTAGGGCTGGTGGTGTAGTGGTGAACTCCTGCAGCTTTAGTCTGTCTGGAAAATACCCTATTTTTCCCTGATTTCTGAATGCTAAAATGAAAGTAAGCCACTGTCAATCTCG
>NW_007737912.1:19078-37849 GCF_000696425.1 Galeopterus variegatus | reverse complement strand
GGGCCAAGGTTTGTATCTGTCACTTACTAGAAGAGGGACATATTAATAGATAAATTATTTCTTTAGGCACAAAAATAAATTGTTAAAGGCATCTGTAAAATGAAGACCACCATCTATCTTGGGGGGCTTGGAAGACCAAATGATAAAATTCATGTAAAGTATCTTGCAGAGTGTCCAGTTCAACAAAGACCAGTTTTTTTATTTCCTCTTTCGCCTCTTTTCATATTCTCTCCCAAAGGCAGGGGAGCCACCTCCAAGGCTGTCACAGCTCTCGTGCTGAGCTGCTGTCCCCAGCTCTCTTACCAGAGCCCTCATACATCCTTCCTCTCTTTATCATGGGCAATATCTCTCTCTCTCCAGTCTCCTATCCTGCCTGCAATGGGCACTATATATGAGATTCTGGAGAATAAAATTGATCTATTGTTTTTTAAGTCCTAATTATCTTCTTTTCAAAGCCAATATANTATTCTCTCCCAAAGGCAGGGGAGCCACCTCCAAGGCTGTCACAGCTCTCGTGCTGAGCTGCTGTCCCCAGCTCTCTTACCAGAGCCCTCATACATCCTTCCTCTCTTTATCATGGGCAATATCTCTCTCTCTCCAGTCTCCTATCCTGCCTGCAATGGGCACTATATATGAGATTCTGGAGAATAAAATTGATCTATTGTTTTTTAAGTCCTAATTATCTTCTTTTCAAAGCCAATATAATAAAATGAATGGTGTGTTTTCACCACCGATTTTTCTCACCATGCATCATCTCCTTAAATCTTAAAGGCTGGCAAATACTTTTAAGTTCCTTTAGAAGGAAATTCCCAGAGTCTGGAATGCTGTCATTCTGGCTTGGTGAGATTACCATAACTGAAGTTTCCTCCATGCTCAGCAGATGCTAGGAGTGCTTTCCCATGTGTAAAGAGTTAAACATTTTAGCACTATTGCATTGAAAAGGCTGCCTTACAGAAAAGGGAAAATACAAGGAATTCAGGTCATAGAGTTTTACAATTATGTAACCTTATATTTTCATCAGCACTAAAAAAAAGTATTTTGAAGCAAGATATAATCTCTAAATTGCTCAATATAACATCCTATAGGAAGGAAACTTTAGAAATAGATAGATAGGTAGATAATTGAATGGTGTTAGTGTCCCTTTAAGAAACATCCAGCTATTATTTTGACCTGTTTTGCATAAACTGAAACCCTTCCAGAAGCTTCATCCATTATATATTGGGTAAATTACAGCACTTTTACCTAATTGCTCCTTTAGGAGATAATGACCCCCTTTGCCGCTTAGTCTAAGACACCTGATGCAGTCAGCACAGAAAGGGTGTGCTCAGTTTCAGACACTGTCTTGTGAATTCATATCTGGTTCAAAATCAAGTGCAATTTCAAGGTGTTTTTCTTTTTTTTAATTATAATCAATCTAGTACACTATAAGCATGGCCTGATGCAGTCAGCACAGAAAGGGTGTGCTCAGTTTCAGACACTGTCTTGTGAATTCATATTTGGTTCAAAATCAAGTGCAATTTCAAGGTGTTTTTCTTTTTTTTAATTATAATCAATCTAGTACACTATAAGCATGACTTAAACTTACACATTTGCTAAAATTTGTGAAGGTGACTGGTGAATGGATTTTTGTCTTTAAATAGATTCAGTTTGCTGTATATGCAGAATGACTTGTGCAGAATCAACCATGGAAATTCACTGAATATGCCTTTTGCTCTCATTAATATTGAAAATCAGAGCATAACTCAAAGGGCCTTGTTTGGTTAAGAAATCAGTGTGTGGCTTATAAAGGCACCATGTAGAAATCTTATCAGGGGTCCATGACGGGCGTGTTTCTCTGTTATAATTATTATTTGTAGAGGGAGATTTGTGGATTGGATTTTCTTTTATTTTTGAGTACATTCTTGATTTCTTGGCCAATTAAAAATGTGTAAGCTTCTTACAGCTTAAAAAATAACTTTCTGTAAAAAGATGAATAATGTAGTTTAAAACTACTTCTCTATTCATAGAATCTGAGAATGAAGACCTGGAAGGCACATAAAAAATAATATATTCCAATTCCCTTATTAGACAGGCAAGCAAAGAAAGGCCAAAGAGAGATCAAGTGACTTGCCAAGGTCTGTTTCTCTCTGCAAATTGGTGACCAAACTAGGATAACAAGCTTGTTTAGATGAAACTTAATTTTATGGAAAAGGGAAGGCACAGACATACTTATGAAAAGATGTTGAAAAAGCCAAAAAGTTTATTTCATCCAGTTCATAGCAAAATAATATGAAGAAAACAGATAACAATTTGGAAAAGGATTATTCTAATAAGTTGATTTTCTGTGTATATAAATCTGTAGAGCATCCTTTTCTAACTGAATTTTGTATTCATTGTCACATTTCTTTTAAGCAAAAATAAGTTATTCCGCAATTTTTTCATTTGGAGTTTCACAGATTAAAGATTTAATTAGTTCCACTAATGGAAAAGAAATTTGTAAAGCAAGTGTGGTATGTGAAAATTATATGGGAAAGTTTACCTACTTAATCTAATCATTTACAAGTGTTCTCCATTTACACATAAATTTAGCCACATAAATAGAAATCCAGCAGTGCTGAGGTGTATTGCTTGCTAATTATAAACTACACTTATCAATTAATTATAAGAGATTTTGTACTATACTTGTTTAACCTAGCTTTGTTGGTTGATAATCACTGAAAGTGGTGGAATTGAATATAGACTATTCTTTGATTCTAACTTTTCATTCATATGCCTGTATTATAGAAAAAGTATTTTATAGCATAAAAATTCAGAGGACTTACTTATGGTGATCTCTCTCTCTCTCTGAAATATGTTTCCTTGCTGCATATTTTTAGTCTACTTTTTCCTCCTGCAATATTCAAAACCAGGTAGTATTGAAAACCAGGGACTTCAGGTTAACACAAGTGAATGCAGACATCATCCCTCCCAACCCAGCTGCCCCACTAAGGAGCTTGTAGAAAATCACAAGTGAAAACAAGGATTCTGGGGCTAGGCTGCGGACTGGCAGTCCATCAACAGGAAAGCAGAAGACTGTTTACAAGGGAGATTACAGAAGGCTCCCAACAAAGAAAAGCCCAAGACCGGACAGGTTCACTGCAGAGCTCTACCAAATCTTCAAAGAGGAACTGATACCAGTTCTCTACCAGCTGTCCCAAAAGATAGAAACAGAGGCCATTCTTCCAAACTCATTCTATGAGGCAAATATCACCCTGATACCAAAACCAGACCAAGATGCATCAAAAATAGAAAACTACAGGCCAATATCCTTGATGAATATAGATGCAAAAATCCTCAATAAAATACAAGCTAACAGAATACAGCAACACATACAGAAAATTATACACCATGATAAAGTGGGATTCGTCCCAGGGATGCAAGGTTGGTTCAACATACACAACTGGCTTCAGCACCCATTTAGAAACACTGAACTCTAATTGCCACATCATGTCAATCCAGCAAGAACAACTGGCCTGTTCTTGATGGATCGGGGGGTAGGTCTGCCACTCTACGCCATCTTGACCACCACTCTCTCTCTGTTTTTGGTTCACCATTTATCAAAAACAACAGTAAACATTTACTATGTGTGTGCAAAGTATTGAGACCACAAAGAGAAATAATACAAAGTCATTGGCTCTTAAGTTCAGTCTCAAGACAGCAAAGGAAACTTAGGTATTTTAAAAATTCGCCATGTGCCAGGCATGGTGGAAGGTATTTTATACACACCATCTGTTACATGTTGAATTGTGCCTCCCGAAAAGACATGTTGAAGTCCTAACCTCCAGTACTTGAGAATGTGACCTTATTTGGAAAGAGTGTTGTTGCAGGTGTAATTAGTTAAGATGAAATCATACTGGAGTACGGTGGGCCTTTAATCCAATGTGACTTGTGCCCTTTGGGTAGAGAAGAGACACCAGAAGAACACAGTGCAAACATAGAGGCAGAGCCTGGAGGGATGCATCTACAAGCCAAAAACCTAAGGATTGCCAGCTTCCGGTGAGAGCCAGGAGAGAGGGACATGGAACTGATTCTCTCTCAGAGCCCTCAGAAGGAACCAACCCTGCTAACACTTTGATTTGGGACTTCTAGCTTCCAGACAGTGAGTTGTCTTAAGCCACCCAGTTTGTGGTGCTTTGCTAGAGCAGCCCTAGGAAACTAATATATGAGAATTTACATGGTAAGTTGTGTTAGTCCTATTTAACAATTATCTTTGTTTATGTCTTTCCTTATCCCAAAAGAAATAGCTTTGGGATTAGATAGAACTGAATTCACATTCTGGTCTGCCACTACCTAGCTAGAAAATTGTTTAAACTTTCCAAACCCTACATTTGTCTATATGGACAATGGAGATCACCCTATTGGGATTCACACTTCCCAATTTACGTGGGCTGCTAGGAAACTAATAAACAAATTTGTGGTCCAAGGATACAGATTCTCAGACATGGTTTTTTTTATATTTAAAAACTTTTGACATTGTCTAAACTTTTTTAAACTGCTGTAAATTTGGGAGGGGGAAGGAAATTATGTTGAAATAAACATAATTTTAGGTAAGACTGATCTCAGTAGAATACCATTCATAAATTACATGTCAGGATTGAAAACATTCCACCATAGTCTGAATGAGTGGCCTCCAAAGCAGGGTTTTATAACCTATGAGATGACCATTGGGGTGAGGGAAGAGAACATTAGAATTAGTATTTATATTTTTATTTATCAAAAAAAGAGAAAGAAAATTAGATTTCCTAATATTTACTATGTGTGTTGACAATGAAACCTTCACTTGGCCCATATTAGGACAGTTAAGCATGAGACAGCCAGAGGTAAGGGTAGGAGTTCATGGTTACAAATGAGGGCAAATGCTCAAAAGTGCTTACCATAATGGTGTGCAATTACGGAAAGTCTGGAGACCTTTAGAGACCTCCCTGAACAACGGACATATGCTAGTCATCGCTCTCTTCCTAAAAATCTCCTCAAGCTTCCTTACAGAACTGTTTGTATAATTACAAAACTATCACAAGGGAGGGGCAGCAAAACGTTTTTAAGGATGAATTCAATTAGATAGGCTCCAAAACAGAATTTATTAGCAGCCTTGATATTCTCTCTCCCAATCCAGGTATTGTGATTTTATTTCTGAGCTCCAGAATGTCAATAGCTAGTCATCAGACCTTCAATCCTACTATCAAGATTATTATATATAATGCAATAAGCAAGACAGGATTCACCCTCACCTATGAGGACCCTATAAGGAGAATCCTTCCTTTGCCCTTCTGGTTGACACATCCCTTCAACATCTGCACTACAAGCTTACCAAAGTGGATCCAAAATCACTGTGCAGGAGTAGGGACATGACTCATTTTTTTCTTAGTGACTAACTATTCCTGAGAACATATTATTTACAGGCACTTTACATACGTTATCCCTCTTAATGTGCATAACAACCCCGTGAGGGAAGTAACCGTATCCCAGTTTGAAAGGATAATCCAGCATGCAGGGGTTAAGAAACAGTCCCAAAGACGCATAGCTGCCACATGTCACAGCCAGGGTGTGAAGCAGGTTGCTATGACTTCAAGCCCTGGCTCTTGCCCTTATGCTGTGATGTTGCCCTGTTGTTCAGATCTAATGTTTCATGGCCAACTTCACCATGTCATCGCTGAATTAGCACATTACCAATTCCCTAATCACATGGGTGCTTCTTAGCCACACGTAATTGTCCTCTGTGTTAACAAGCTGGGCTCAGCAAGTACTTCGATCTTTTTGAAAAGGCAGTGAATGCAAAGTAACAATGCATGAGCAATCTCACCCTTAAAAGTGGGCACTTGTTCTAATGGTCACCATCACTTGTCCTTTCAGCTCCCTTACCCCAGCACCTCCATTGCAATTGTTCCTTAATGTTATTGAAGCCTTCAGTCCACTGATACTGTCGCTCTTCCACAATTGTCACCACTCTCCCAACTTTGCTTTCCTTTTTATCCAGCTTACCACTCATGACCCATTATTAAAATTCTTTCCTTGAAAACATGCTGAATTCTCTGGCCCCACTCTCCCTGTACTTGCCTGGCTAGACTTTAACCCTTTAGAATCCAAGTAGCCATCTTTTCTATGCCTGTACCTACTGGAGATTATTTTACAACTGTTTGCCTGGTTGCGTTTTAAACTCGTGATCCCAAGCCTCAAATATGCCTTCGGTGTTGCCAGAATCCTACAACGTTTCCTTAATAAAGTTCTCTTTTGAATCTTTGAAATGACTATTTCATATTTCCTCTTGCTCCAAACCTCCACACTCCCTACCTCCTCATTCTTAGCTCGTAACTTACTTTATTAAAAAAACTAAAAACCATCAGAGAAGAATGCCTTTGTTTTATTCCACCTTCCTTCTTTTTGAAATGGAATAAATGTGCCTGCTCCGACCAGAAGTCCACTCTTCCACTCATACTCAGATCCCACCCACTCTCATCTTCCCAAGGATTTTTGTCCTCATCAATGGCTTTCGCTGCATTACACAAACAAGTTCTATAATCTCCCAAATTACAAAAACCAGAGCACTTCCTTTGACCGTCCTGATGCCCTCCACTATATTTCTCTGGTTTCTTTCACAGCAAACTTTCTCAGCATACTCAGCTTTCACTCACTCTTTCGGCTCCTCTCAAGCCTCTTCTTACTCATTCACTGCATCTGCTCTTGCCAGGGCCACCATCAATCTCATTATTGCTACATTCTGTGTGCGTGTCTCCTGCTTCCATTGTATTCACCCACTTCTCAGCAATGTCTGACCCAATCATCCAATCCCTTCTTGGAAAACTTTATCTCTTGGCTTGTAAGATGAACGCTCTTCTGCACCTAGCTCTATCCCATCCTTTTTTAATTTCTCCTCCCTTATCTGATCTCAAAATATTGAGATATGCTAGAGTGTAAAGCTGGACTGTCTTCTGACTTCATATACAGTGTCTCCAGGTGATCTTGTCCAGTCCACGACCTTAAATATCAGGCCACTTGAAGAAAACTTCATTTGCCATCCATCGAATATCTATTTCCTGGATTCCAGACTTATGTACTTAACTGATTATTTGGCACCTCCGCTTGGATAAAAAACACAGATTTTCTGTGGCACTTCCCATCAGGAGCCTATTGAACAGCCACTCTTCCCTTCTTCTTTGCCAGCGGAACCTTGATATAGTGTAGTTACCAGGAGGCCATGGTCTTCAGGGGTCATCCAAGTGACACTTGATTATAGCCAGTTTAATTGGGGTGAGGTGGTATCTCAATGTAGTTTTAATTTGCATTTCCCTGATGACTAGTGATGTTGAGCATTTTTTCATGTACCTGTTGGCCATTTGTATGTCTTCCTTTCAAAAATGTCTATTCAGCTCCTTTGCCCATATTTTAATTGGGTTATTTGTTTTTTTACTGTGTAACTGCTTGAGTTCCTTGTATATTATGGATATTAATCCCTTGTCAGATGCATAGTTCACAAAAATTTTCTCCCACTCTGTAGGCTGTCATTTCACTCTGTTGATTGTTTCCTTTGCTGTGCAGAAGCTTTTCAGTTTGATATAGTCCCATTTGTTTATTTTTTCTTTTGCTGCTTATGCTTTCAGGCTCATGTTCATGAAGTCTGTGCCCAGACCTAGTTTCTGAAGTGTTTCACTTATTTTCTCTTAGTAATTTTACAGTTTCAGGTCTTAACAAGTGCTGCCAAGGGCGTGGAGAGAAGGGAACACTCCTGTGCTGTTGGTGGGACTGTAAATTAGTACAACCACTATGGAAAACAGTATGGAGGTTTCTCAAACAACTACAGATAGATTTTCCATAAAATCCAGTAATCCCAGTTGTGGGTATATACCCAGAGGATTGGAAATCATCATGTCAAAGAGATAACTGCACTCCCATGTTCATTGCAACTCTGTTCACAATAACAAAGACATGGAACCAACCTAAATGTCCATCAATAGATGACTGGATAAGGAAACTGTGGTATATATGCACCATGGAATACTATTCTGTCATGAAAAAGAATGAAACCCTCCCATTTGCAACAACATGGGTGAGCTTGGAGAAACTTATGTTGAGTGAAATAAGCAAAGCACAGAGGGATAAATACTGTATGTACTCATAAGTGGGAGCTAAGAGAGAAAGAAGGAAGGAAAGAAAAACTACAGTGGTGCGTTGGACTTGCAGAGGGAGAGAACATACCTTGGGCTACAAAGTGGAGTTGGGGGGAATGGGGGATGGAGGTAGGGGATAATTGGGTGGGGACATGGGGTACAAATGCAATTTGTGGTAATGGGCATTCTGCCAGTGTGGATTTGGCATTCACATCTTGGGCATGAGAGGTGAAAATCAGCTTTGTATCTCATAAATACTCATAACCAATAAAAAAAAGTGACACTTGATTAGTCATCGCCCAATCATGGTAGTTCAATTCTTATTGTCAGTGATTGGTTTAAAATTGAAATGTGCATGTGACATAATTCTAACCAATGAATTGAAAGGAAAATCTGCTGCAGAGCTTCCAGGGACATTTTCCTTGCTATCAAAAAGTATATAAATCAGATCCTACCTGTTTCCTATTTATCCCACACCCTATGTCCATACGGCCCTCTATAATCATCCCTTGTTTATCTTTTTAATCTTATGCCATTCTTTGTTTACTCATCACACTGGCCTACTCTCTATTTTTCAAATATCCCAGGGTGTAAGGGCCTTTGCCCTTGCTGGTTCCTCTGCTTGAAATGCTTGTCCTCCTGTTCTTTGCATGGCTTGCTCCTTCTTGTCATGCAGAACTCAGCTGTCATCTGTTTAGAAAGGCTTCCCTTGTTCATCACATTACAATTACAAATAATAGTGTAAATTACAATATTTGTATTCCTGTCATAATGACTTACTGTATAACTCGTATCATGATCTAAAATTACTATTTTTACATGTTTATTTTTGTTGCTTATTTTCTTTCTCACCCACTAGAACATAAGATCCTTGAGAAGCTTATTCTTGAAAGAATGTTAGTCTTCCTTCAAGGCTATGATCTTGTGCCATATTCCAGTGCCTAGAACAGTGGTAAACACGTTGCACTTGCTGAATCATTGACTGTGTACTGACCTCTAACATTGAAAATATGAGATAAACATGACATGACTAAATAGAACATTTGAAAATTCAGTCCTGAGAGATTTGACTTGCAGCCAATATACATGTTGTTCCAATTGGTTATAATTGAGCTCAGATTGGGGATGTGGCACCAGAATGAAATTAATCCACTGAGCATTGGCCAGGATAGCTCTGACTCAAAATAAAAAATTCTTAAAAACAGTTTCTCAATGCCTTTCTGAAGTGAGGAGGGGAAAGGAGATCAAAAGATAGGTTTGTTGTTTATGCAGTCTTTTGAAAGAAGAAAAGAAAGTTCTATTAGCAGAATAAAACTAATGTTTATCTTCTGGTGCCTCTAGTACTGAAGCAGAGATGGCCAAAAAGAGAGGGGTGTTTTAGTTGTTGGGGCTGCTTTAACAGAACACCATAGACTAGATGGCTTGAACATTTATTTCTCACAGCTGGGAAGTCCAAGGTCAGTGTGGACAAATAATAGTACAAGTAATTATTGTATGAGTTGCTGAATTAAGGTGAATTCAGTTTAATTTAAAGTTATTAACAATATCTTTAATTTATTGAACATTATACTGCTTTCTAAATATACATTATTAATACTCTTACCAAATGGAGAAATATACACTACTAAAATCTTACCAGGTAGAGAAGTTATTATTACTATTCTCCTTTAACTAAAGAGGGAACTAAGTCTTGAATAACTTATCTCAGGTCACATTGGTAGTAAGTGCCAGATAATATTTGAACCCATTCTTTTTTCCAACAGTAAACCCCAGAACCTTTCCACAGCACCTAGCTTACTATATTAACCAGTAATATTGTTATTGCTGGGTTTTTTTCAGCTCAATGTGTAAAGGAAAGGAAATTGGGACATAAATGTTACCTAGTCTTGGAAAAATTCAAATTTTGATATCTTAATGTGGTTTTATAAAAATAAAAAACAACAACAGAGCACTATTACTGTTCTGTATTTACCAGACCTGTTCTATGGTCCTACATCCATCCATTCAAAGCATATTTGCTGGAAGGGGGGCATCATCAAGACAGTGGAATAGACAGTTTTCAGCATTGCTCCCCTCCACAAGTAACCAATTTACAACTATTAAAAAGCAAAGATTGCAAACTTGATACCTTTGGAACTGGGGAAAGAGAAGATACCCATGGAGTTCATGAAGGTGTGAGAGGCCATAGCAAGAGGGTGTAGGTACAGTGGCGATTGTTCTGAGCTCTGGCTTCTTCTGAGCCAGCCTGACACATAAGCAGGGAGTAACTGCACATGGATTAAAGCCAGCAAAAGCTACAGCGGCAGCCTTTGAATAAACCTGCTTGGAGTCTGCAGGGAAGAGGAGGACTTTGGAGGGCACAATACCAGTCCACAGGCCATAAAGACCACCGGCAGGATTACCCTGGGCCCATGTAGGAGCAAGCCCCTTACAGCTGACTAGAGAAAGGAGCCTCCTAGAGGCTGGTGAGTTATTGTGAGGGATGCATACACAGCCGGTCTCATAGGAAGTGGTTGGAGGGCAGGGGGATCATTGGGCTCAGCATGGGCAGCTGGTCTCACTAGAAATTGGGCAGGGTGATAGAACTGCAGGGGTCACAGTCTACAAAAAGGACTCATTCGTGGGCCAAAATTCCCACATAGCCCAAATGCTTAAGTGATTAATGATCTGCATAAAAAAGACTTTCCCAGAGAATCGGCAGCAAAGCAGCAGTTTAACTCAACCACAGAGCTTAAGATCTGGTCCCCACAGGAAGATACCACAATTTGAGAACTAACTTCAGGACAGGACATTAGTTCTGGTGCAGAGTCTAAGTGGTCATGGTAGCCATTAATCCAGCACAAAATTGACAAAAAAAAAAAAAAACACAGAATAGAGACAGAGCTCAATATTAACCAGTAAAGGTCTAACAAAACCAGAGAACATCTTTAAAACCTAGAAGAAGTAGCAGTCTCCTCAAATGGCCAGGAGTCAACATAAAGACACAAAGACTGAGAAAGAACAGAGAAGTATGACACCATCAAAGGAAACAAGCCAAGCACCAGCAATGGACCCAAAGGAACATTGGATTTATGAAATGTCTGACAGAGAGTTCAGAATAACCCTCTTAAGTATGTTCAGGGACTCACAAGAACATACAGCTAGAGAATTAAATGATTTTTGGAAAAAAAAAAATCAGGAGCATAATGAGAAACTTGACAAAGGAATTGAATCATTTAAAAAAAAATTCTAGAAATAAAGAATACAGAATCTGAACTGAAAAACTTGATAGAAATCTCCAACAGCAGACTCAATCAAACAGCAGAAAGAACCAGTGAGCTCAAAGATAAAATGTATGCAATTATCAAATGAGAAGAGCAAAAAAAGAATAAGAAAAAATGAAACAGAAAGAAAACAAATATGGGACTCCCACAAGTAAAATAACCTCTGCATAATTGGCATATCCAAAGGAGAAGACAAAGGAAGAGATGTAAAACGCATATTAAAGGAAACAGTGGCTGAAAATTTCCCAAGAATGGAGAAAGACGACATCATCCAGGCACAGGAAGCTCAGAGGTCACCAGTCAAATTTGATCCAAGGAGAAACACTCCAAGGCACATTATAATCAAGAAATTTTTAAAAATTGAAATCATTTCAAATATCTTTTCTGACCACAACAGATTAAAACTAGAAATCAATAACAAGCCAAACTCTGGAAACAGTGTGGAGGTTCATCAAACAACTACAGACAGAACTGCTATACAGTCCAGCAATCCCACTGCTGGGTGTATATACCCAAAGGAATGGAAATCATCATGTTGAAAGGATACCTGCATGAAAGGACACTCCCATGTTCATCACAACTGTATTTACAATAGCTAAGAGTTGGAACCAACCTAAATGTCCATCAATGGACAACTAGATAAGGAAAATGGGGTACATATACACAAGGAATACTACCCTGCCATAAAAAGGAATGAAATTCTGCCATTTTCAGCAACATAGATGAATTTAGAGAAAATTATGTTAAGTGAAATAAGCCAGGCACAGAAAGAGAAATACTGTATGTTCTCACTCATAAGTGGGAGCTGAAAAAACCAAAAACCAAAAACCAAGTAAACAATTATACAAACAAACAAAAAAGAAAGACAGATACAACAACTACAATAATTTGTTGCACTTTCCAAAGGAAAGAGCAGAACTGAGGCCACTAGAGGTGGGAAAGGGGGAGGGAAAGGAGGGGTTAGTGAGAAATTGGTAGAGGGCCACAAAAAATGATCTCATTGTGTAATGATAAATATAGTAATAAAAAGGAAGATAAATAATAAAATATGAATAAGAAATAAACAAATAAATAGTGAGAAATCAAAGTAGACTGCTAAACAAACCACTCAATCACAAAGGAAGGTAGAAAGATCAGAAAAAAAGAAAAAATGGATCAACATAACAACCAGAAAAAAAAGTAACAAAATGTCAGTAACAAGTCCCCATGTATCAATAATAACTTTAAATGCAAATGGATTAAATGCCCCAATTAAAAGACATAGAGGGGCTCAATTGACTATAAAACAAGAACCAACAATATGCTGCCTACAAGCATCTCACTTCACCAATAAAGAAGCACACCAACTGAAAGTGAAGGGATGAAAAAAGATATTTCATACAAATGGAAACAAAAAAAGGGCAGGAGTACCCAACTTTGGAGCACCCAGTAATTATTATACTTAATGGAAGAAATAGACTCCAACACAGTAAAGATGGAGACATTAACGCCCCACTTCCAGCAAAGGACAGATCATCCAGACAGAAAATTAACCAAGAAACAACAGAATTAGTCTCTACTCTAGGCCAATTGTTATAAGGCTGTGCTCTAACCACCTGAGCTAACTGGCCAGCCCTTATTGAACCTAACAGACATATATAGAACATTTCATTGAACAGCTACAGAATACACTTTTTTCTCAACAGCACATGGAACATTCTCTAGAGTAAACCACATATTACATCACAAAACAAATGCTGTGGATAGATTGAATTGTGTCCCCAAAGTTCATATATTAGAAGTTTAATTCCCACTGTAACTATCGAGGGTGGGTAATCTTATTATGGTAATTGAGAGGTGGGTCCTTGAAAAGGTGATCAGATTGTAGGATCATGTGTAGTGAAAGGATTAATAATGGTGGTCAGGGGCATGGTTCTGAGAACGTTAAAAGGAGAGTGCATGGGGAACTATCCTCTCTCTACTCTGCCAATTCTGCCATGTGAGACCACTGGGTCACTGTCACCACCACCAAGACCCTCACCAGATATATTCCCTGGACTTTGGACTTCCCAGCCTCCAAAACTGTAAGCAATAAATTTCATTTTTAAAAAAAGTTACCCAGTTCTGTGTATTTTGTTTAGCAACAGAAATGAACTAATACAACAAGCCTCAACAAATTTTTTAAATTGAAATCATATCAACTACCTTTTCCAACCACAATGGAATAAAACTAGAAATGAACAGCAAAAGGGACATTAGAAACCTTACAAATACATGGAAATTAAGCAACATGCCACTAAACAATGAATAAGCCAAAGAAGAAATCAAAAGGAAATTTTAAAATTCCTGGAGACAAATGTAAATGAAAACATAACATACCAGAACCCATGGGATACAGCAAAAGCAGTTCTAAGAGGGAAATTTTATAGCAGTAAATGCCTACATCAAAAAAGAAGAAAGACTTCAAAAAACAACTTAACATTACACCTCAAGTAACTATAAAAACGAGAGCAAACCAAACCCAAAATCAGTAGGAGAGAAATAGCAAAGATTAAAGCAGAATAAATGAATTAGATATTTAAAGACAATATAAAAGATTGATGAAACAAAGAGTTGGTTTTTCAAAAAGATAAACAAAACCAATAAACCTTTAGCTAGACTAATGAAGAAAAAAAAGAGAGAAGACTCAAGTAAAATCAGAAATGAAAACGAAGACATTACAGCTGATACCACAGAAATACAAAGGACCATAAGAGACCACTACAAACAAGTATATGTGAACAAACTGAAAAACCTAGAAGAAATGGATAAATTCTTGAACACATGTAACTTACCATAGTTCAATCATGGAGAACAAGAACACCTAAACAGACTGATAATGAGTAATGAGATTGAAGCAGAAATAAAAAGTCTTCCAACAAATGCTTTTACTGCTGAATTCTACCAAACATTTAAAGAACTAATACCAATTCTTCTCAAAGTCTTCCAAAAAACAGAAGAGGAGGGAGTACTTCCAAACTCATTCTGTGAGGCCAGCATTACCCTCATACCAAAATCAGAAAAAGATAAACAAAAAAAAGCAAACTACAGAACAATATCCCTAATGAACAGAGATGTGAAGATCCTCAATAAAATGCTAGCAAATAGAATCCAACAGCAAATTGAAAAGATCGTGAGCAAGTTGGATTCATCCCAGGGATGCAAGGATGGTTCAACATATACAAATCAATAAACATGATACATCACATCAACGGAATGAATGGAAAAAGCCATATGATTGTTTCAATAGATGCAGAAAAAGCATTTGATAAAATCCAACACCACTTCATGATAAAAACACTCATCAAATTAGGTATAGAAGGATTGTACCTTAACACAATAAAGGCCATAGATGACAAACCTACAGCTAGCATCATACTGAATGGACAAAAATTGAAGTCATTTCCTCTAAGATCTGGAACAATACAAGAATGCCCACATTCCCTACTCTTATGCAACATAGTACTAGAAGTTCTAGCCTGTGAAATAAGACAAGAGAAAGCAATAAAGCTCATCCAAATAGGAAAGGAGGAAGTTAAACTATCCCTATTTGCAGATGACATTATCCTATACATGGAAAACCCTGAAGACCCCATCAAAAAATTACTAGAACTAATAAATAAATTCAGTATAGTGGCAGGATATAAAATCAAAACACAAAAATCAATAGCTTTCCTATACACCAATACTGCAATAGCCAAAAAAGAAATCCTATTCACAATAGCTAACAAAAAAAGAGAGAAATTCCTAGGAGTAAATTTAACCAAGGAGGTGAAAGACCTCTACAATGAAAACTATAAAACATGGGTGAAAAAAATTGAAGAGAACACAAATAAAAGGAAAGATATCCCATGTTTGGGCCGGCCCGGTGGCGCACTGCTACAGTGCACCACTTGGGAGCGCAGCGGCACTCCCGCCGAGGGTTCGGATCCCACATACAGACCGGTTCCCGCTCACTGGCTGAGCGAGGTGCAGGCGCAGCACCGAGGTTTGCGATCCCGTTGCCGGTCCCGGTCCGGTACGGGCGCGACACTGAGGGTTGCGATCCGTTGCCGGACACGAAAAAAGATAAAAAGGAAAAAAAAAAAAAAAGATATCCCATGTTTATAGGTTAGAAGAATAACCATCATTTAAAATGTTCATATTATCCAAAGCAATCTACACATTCAACATAATCCCTATCAAAATACCAATGACATTTTCCACAGAAATAGAAAAAATGATCTTAAAATTTGTATGGAACCACAAAAGACCCTGTATAGTGAAAGCAGTCTTGAACAAAAAGAATAAAGCTGGAGGCATCACAATTCCTGGTTTCAACATATGCTATAAAACTATGGTAACTAAAACAGCATATTACTGGCATTAAAACAGACAAAATGACCAATGGAATATAATAGAGAGCCCCAAATAAACACACACGTTTACAGCCAACTGATTTTTGACGAAGGTGCCAAGAATATACAGTGGGGAAAGGACAGCCTCTTCACCAAATGGTACTAGGATAACTGGATGTCCACATGCAGAAGAGTGAAACTAGACCCCTATCTGCCACCATACACAAAAATCAACTCAAAATGAGTCAAAGACCTAAACTTAAGACCTGAAACTATGAAACTACTAGAAGAAAACACAGGGAAAACTACACAAAATGGGAGTGGGCAGCACTTTTTTGAGCAAGACTACAAAGGCACAGGCAACTAAAGCAAAAATACATAAATGGGACTAGATCAAACTAAAAAGCTTCTGCACAGCAAGGGACACTGTCAACAAAGAGAAGAGACAACCTACAGAACGGAAGAAAGTGTTTGCAAACTACACATCAGACAAGCAGCTAATATCCAGAATATATAAGGAACTTAAACAACTCAACAGCAAAAAAACAAATAACCCAATTAAAAAATGGGCAAAGGTCCTGAACAGACATTTCTCAAATGAAGACATACAAATGGGCAACGGGCACCTGAAAAAATGCTCAACATCACTAATCATCACAGAAATGCAAATTTAAAATGCAATGAGATATCATCTCACTCCAGTTAGAATGGCTATTATCAACAAGACAGAAAATAACAAATGCTGGCGAGGATGCGGAGAAAAAGGAACCCTCCTACGTTACTGGTGGGAGTGTATATTGGCCACTGTGGAAAATGGCATGGAGGTTCCTCAGAGAACTAAAACTAGATCTACTTTACCATCCAGCTATCCCACTACCGAGTATATACCCAAAGGAAATGAAACTAATACATCAAAAAGGCACTTGTACTCTCATGTTTATTGCAGCACTATTCGCAATAGCCAAGAGATGGAATCAAAGTAAATGTCCATCAATGGATGAATGGATAAAAAAATGTGGTATATATACACAGTGGAATACTACTCAGCTATATATATATATATAAAACTGAGTGTCTGTCTATCTGTATGAAGATATCCCATCATTTGCAGCAACATGGGTGGAACTGGAAACCATCACATGAAGTGAAGTAAGTCAGGCCCAGAAAGTTAAATACCACATGATCTCACTCATATGTGGAATCTAAAAAATAAATAAATAAAAAGTGGTTTTCATACAGGTAGAGTGTAGAATAATGGTTACCAGAGGCCAGGGAGTAGAAGGGGGTTGGGGAAGGGAGGAAAAGTAGTGGATTAATGGGTACAAAGCTATGCTGTCTACCCTAAGTGAATCATTGTGCAGTGCATGCATGTATTGTAACAACACACTATACCCCACAAATATGTACAAGTAAATGCTAAAATATTTTGAAAACAAAACACACTTGTTAACCACATACTATATGTCAGGCACAGTAATAGGTGTGGAAACTATTTTACATCTAAATATTTCTGGTACTGAGCACTTTCTGGTTTCCTATAAATGTTTATAGTATGAGTTAATGAACAGAAAAGAAAACTAAATACAAGTCGAATTAAAGACACCTTCCTTCAATAAGTTGATATTTTTATTATAATTATGATGTGATGGATAACTAAAAATTTTTTTACAAGTTTATTGAGATATAATAAATGATTCTTAGTATATTTACAAAGTTGTGTGATCACTACAATATAATTTTAGAGCATTTTCATCACCCCAAAAGAAGAAACCCTATACCCATTAGCAGTCACTCCTCATCCCCCTGCTTTCAGGAAAAACTGATCTATTTTCTGTCTGTATATATTTGCCTTATTCCCTATAAATGGGATCATAGAATTTGTGATCTTTCGTGACTGGCAGCTTCTTCACCTAGCATGTTTTCAAAGTTTATCCATTTTGTAGCTTATATAGGTACTTTTTTTTTTTTTTGTATTGCTGAGTAATAATACCACATTGTGTTTATCTATTCATTAGTTGATGGACATCCGGATTGTTTCCACTTTGGGGCTATTATGAACAATGTCACTATAAACATTCGTGTATAAGTTTTTTGTCTACTTGTGTTTTTATATCTGCTGTGTATATTATATGTAGGAGTAGAATTGCTAATCACAACATAACTCTATATTTAACACTTTCAGAAACTGCCAAACTGTTTTCCAAAGCATCAGCACCATTTTACATTTTCACAAGCAATGTACAAGACTTCTAACTTATCCATATATTCACCAACACTTATTGTCTGTCTTTTTAATTACAGCCACTCTAGTGTTTGTGACGTGGTATCATATTGTGATTTTTATTTCCGTAATGACTAATGATGTTGAGCATATTTTCATGTGCTTGCTGTCCATCTCTATATCTTCTTTGGAAAAATGTGTATTCAAATCCTTTCCCCGTTTTTAAAATGGAGTATTTGTCTTTTTATTGTTGAGTGGCAAGCGTTTTAAAAATATGTTCTGGATATAAGTTTCTTATCAGATTTGCAAATATTTTCTTTTATTCTTTTCACTTTCATAATGGTGTCTTTTGTAGCATAAAAGTTTATAATTTTGATAAAGTCAAAGTTATCTATTTTTTTTTTGAGCACTTGTACTTTTGGTGTCAAAACTAAGAATATTTTGCCTAGCTCACGGTCAAAATTATTTATTTATTTTTTAATCAAATGCATTGATTGTACATATTTATAGGGTACAGAGTTATATTTCAGTACATGTGTACAATGTGTGATAATCAAATCAGGATAATTAAAATATTTGTCACCACAAAAATTTATCATTTCTTTGTGATGAGAGCATTTGAATTCAATATGAAGAGGTTGGTTAACAGATACAAAATCACAGCTATATAGGACAAGTAAGTTCTAATGGACTACAGTAGCGCTAGGCAACTGTAACTAATAATTTATTGTATGTTCTCAAAATAATTTATTTCTATATTTTCTTCTAAGGATTTTTTTTTTTTTTTTTTTTTTTTTTTCCTTTTTGAGACC
>NW_007737912.1:0-18161 GCF_000696425.1 Galeopterus variegatus | reverse complement strand
GTTGGGAACTTTAACTAAAAATTTTTTTTTTGTTTTCAAAAAAATTTTTTTTTTTTTTTTTTTTTAAGGGTTTTTTTTTTTTTTTTTTTTTTTTTTGTCCTTTTTGAGACCAGCTGCACCACGCTCAGCCAGTGAGCGCTGTGAGCGCACCGGTCATCCCTATATAGGATCCGAACCCGCAGCGGCAGCGCTGCTGCGCTCCCAGCGCCACACTCTCCCGAGTGTGCCACAGGCTCAGCCCCTTCTAAGGATTTTATAGTTTTAACTTTTACTTATAGGTTATGACCCATTTTGAGTTAATTTTTATTTGCAGTGTGAGGAAGAGTCCAACTTTCTTTTTTTGCATGTGGATATCCAAGGTATCCAATGACAATTTGTATAAAACACCTTTCCACTTTGAATTGCTTTGGTACCCTTGTCAAAACTCAATTGACCATAAATGTAAGGAATTATTTTTGGACTTTCAATTATGTTCCATTGATATTTATGTATATCCTGTTGCCACGGAACCACACTTCATTACTCTAGCTTTGAAGTGAGTTTTAAAATCCAGAATTGTGAGCCCTCCAATTTTATTGTTTTTCCAGATTGTTTAGGCTATTTTAAATCTCACGCTTTTACATATGAATTTTAAGATAAACTTGTGAATTTCTACAAAAAATGCAGCTGGAATTTTGATAAGGATTGCATGGAATCTGTAGATCAACTTGGGAATATTGCCATCTTAATATTATGTCTTCTAATCAATGAACATGGGATGTCTTGCATTTATTTAGGTCTTCCTTAATTTCTTTCAGCAATGTTTTGTTTCAGAGTACAAGTTTTGTATTTCTTTTGTGAAATTTAGTCCTAAGTATTTTATTCTTTTTGATGCCATTGTAAATAGAATTGATTTCTTAATTTCGATTTTGGGTTGTTCATTGCTAATGGATAGAAACACCATTGATTTTTGTATATTAATCTTGTATCCTACTTCCGTGCTAAACTTATTTATTAGTTCTAATAAGTGTTTAGTGGATTCCCTAATATTTTCTAAATATAGGAGCCTATAAATAGAGATAGTTTTACTTCTTTCTTTCCAATATGAATGTTTTTTATTTTATTTTCCTGCCCAATTTTCCCTGACTAAAACTTACAGTGTGATATTGAGTAGAAGTGGTGAAAGCGGATATCCCCTGATCTTAGGGGGAAAGCATTCTCTCTTCCACCACTTTGTATTATGTTAGTTGTGAGTTTTTTGTAGATCCCCTTTATCTAGTTGAGGTGGTTCCCTTCTGTTCCCAGTTTGTTGAATCTTTTTATCAGAAAAGCATATTAGATTTTTATCAAATGCTTTTTCGGCATCTCTTGGATGGTCATGTGGTTTTTCTTCTTTATTCTATTGATGTGGTATGTTAAATAAATTGATTTTTAGGTGTTAGACCAAACTTGCTTTCCTGAGATAAACTCTACTTGGTCATGGGGTAGGTGTTGCAATTTTCACTTTGCTGGTATTTTGCTGAGGATTTTTGCATGTATAAATATATACATATATTAGATAAATGTCAAATATTATATATATATGGAATATTGGTCTGTGTTTTTCTCGTGATTACTTTGTCTGGTTTTGGTATTAGGTTAACACGACTTCATAAAATGAGTTAAGAAGTCTTCTCTACTTTTTTTTGGAAGAGTGTGTAAAAAATTGGTATTAATTCTTTTAAAAATATTTAGTAGAATTCACCAGGGAATCCATCTGGGCCTGGGCTTTTCTTTGTGGGAAATTTTTTGATCATTAATTTGGTCTGTTTATTTGTTATAGGTCTATTTGCATTTTCTACATGAGTCAGTTTGGGCATGTGCACCGTCACCCTGACCAATCCTCACCCTCATCCACCCACCTCCCCAACCCCTCACCCTACTGAGGGATGGCAGTAGTTTTAGCTGGAAGCTCTTTGACCATCTCTTTCACTGACATACTTATTAATCTTCTGGTTGGACTGTCTGTATTGGTTATCTTGTTAGTCTCCACTAATTGCTTGCTAATTGCTCTATTGTTTATGACTATACCTTGGGTCACAAATTGCTCCACAGTCTGATCTAATTAATGTCAGGTCTCTTTGCAGGAGTCATATTTGAGATTAATTTTGAGGCTTGTTCTAACTCCAGGAGGATTCTTTTTAACTATCTATTTCCCTATTTCTCTCTGTTAAACTTCTAGCTGGCCTACTATTTTATTACTGTCATGGAGTTCCTAGCCTCCTTTTTTAATTGCTCACCACCAAAATCTTCATTTTTTTCAATAGTGCGCTTAGGCTCAAAATTCCTCACACTCTATTCCAAATAAAATCAATTTCCTTGGAGAGATATATGGAGCTCTCTGTTCTTTCAGTTTGCCTCTTCCCCAGAGGCAGAACTACTGTATCAAGGATTGCACCTCATTTCTCTGGATTGCTACCATGCTCTCTGAGCAAGGCACTTGTCGGGGTGGGGACCCCGGGGCTTCCTGGCTTGCCTCTCTTGGCATGTAACCTCTACCCTAAGAGCAACTTGGAATGAGCGTGATTAGGACCCAGTAGTATTGCTGTCATGCTTGAGGTAAAACTTCCACCTCAGAAGGAGGGGGCTGGTTGAAGGAAGGGAGCCCCAGATCTCTTGGCTGTACTTGCCTTGAGTAGAGTTTCTGCAGTAAGGATCTGGGAGGGAATAAAAATATTCATAGTCTTCCCTGCCTGGGAGAAACTATAACCCTAGACTGGTATGGAAAGAGAAAGAACCCATGTTCTTGGCCACACCCACTCAGATTAAAGCTTCCATCACACTAAATGGAGAGGTGGGGAGGAAGTTATGGCTCAAATGCCAGAGTCACTGTTCTTAATGAAGTCTAATAGATATTCTTAAATAAATGTTTCTCCATCTTTCATATGTCCTTAGGACAATTCCCAGAGGCCTTAGATGGTTGTTGCTTTGATAATTTTCATTAGTTGTGATTGTTTTACTGGAGAGAGGACCAGAGAGCTCCTCATTCCACCACTGGGAAGTGCTTCTCCCTAATATGATGAATTAGTTTCCTATGGCTGCTAAAACAAAGTATCACAAACTTGGTGGCTTAAGAAAACACAAATTTATTCTCCAACAGTTCTGGAAGACAGAAGTCCAAAATCAATTTCACTGGGCTAAAGTCAAGGTGTTGGCAGGTTCTTTTTCAAGGCTCAAAGGAAAATTCATTTCTTGCCTCTTGCAGCTTCTAGAGGCTGTTGGCTGGCACTCTTAAGCTTGGGGCCACGTAAGTTAAATCTTTGCTTCCATTGTCATGTAGCCTTCTCTCTGACTGACTCCTCCCGACTCCTTTATAAGGAACCTTGTGATTATAAGTGCACCTGAATAATCCCACATAATCTCCCATTTTAAGATTTTTAAATTGACCACATCTGGAATTTCTCTCTAACCATATAAGGAAATATTTCCAGATTCCAGAAATTCATATGTGAATATCTTGAGAGGGTGGTAATAACTAGCACTGTATAATTTTAGTATTTGGAAGAAGCTTTTAGTCTTTGTAGATGAAGAAACTGTAGCTTGGATTGGTTATAGGAGTACTGAAGGTCACATATCTAGTGTGTGACAGAGCTAGAACCAACTCTCTCAACTCCTGTTTTGGAACATAAAGTTTGATTAAACAAAAATAAAATTGATATTATTTATGGCTTCTAAGCCATAGATATAGATTAAAATGGTGCATTATGAAGCAGAAAATTGGTTTTTATTAAAAATGTCTGAAATTAACTTAAAGTAATATATGTAACTTAACTGTTGCATTCAAATTTCACCTTTAACATCCCTTGTCTTTTAAAGAAAAGGATTGGCTGTAAGCAAGACATTTTCCCAAAGTTAATTTAATTTAGGTTCCTGAATATATGCAATAAAACATAGTTATTACCATATGTACTGTGGAATAAACATATGCACATTTAGGTAATGTATGGATAATGTGTCCTTTGGTGATACTAAATCAGAGAAATCCACAATTTCAGAAGGAACCTAGAAGATATAATTAATAAACTGTGTATGATGTGTGAGTGTCTCTTTCCCAAAAAATATTTTCACTGATTCATTTATAAAGTGTGATCCTCTCCGGTGCTTTTCTCTACAGTTGTTTTTCTCCCAGCTCCAAGAGGACGTTTAGGAGGTGTTAATGTTTCTCCTGTGACCTGTGAAAAGAACTGTTTAATGATTGCACACAGTTCTTTGGGGAGAAAAGTCATGAGAGTCAAGCTGTTCTTTTTAACAACAATGTGTGCACTTAGAGTTTTTAAAAGCTATTTCACTAAAAAAAAGAGAAGATAACAAATAAAAAAGAGAGAAAGAGAGAAAAAAGAACAAACCTCCCTCCACGGATCCCTTTCACAGACTCATCATCATTACTGAATGAGAAGTTAAACAATAAACTATTGTCAACTGGAAGCAGTAGTTACAGAGAAGAATGTCGCCCTTGAAAGGGACAGATTACACCACCAAATAGGGTTGATCTGACCCCTTAGTTTGCATGTAAAATTCCCTTTGTAGTATCAGCTCCCAGAGAGGAAAAAAAGGTAACATGGGTGTGTTTTCTGGCACAGACCTGTGGAATAGATCTTTTTTTTATTGTAAAATGTTCTTTACTAGACTTACTGATTTATTATTCTTCTATAAAAACAGTGCAAGAGTACATCAAACATTTTCTCAAATAACTGAATTTAAAGACCTCCTTTAAAAGAATCATAAAACAAATCTCTTTATTCAAGAAACACCTGATGTATTCTCAAGTGATGTTCAAGTTCACCGAAAATATGTTTTTGAGATTTCAGGTTTGGTGGGAGTGATCTTTAATGATTATTCTGCTGAAAGTTCTATCTGCTGCACAGAACTCCCCAATGGGAAAATAACTATGGAGAAGTGGTAAAGCAGAGTACAACACATGCTTAAAAAATTATAAAAAAGGTTTCCAACCTATGTTGTACTCTATCCTTAAAATATTGTGTGCATTGCTTTTTCAAGAAAGGACAAACTTTTAGGTTCCACCTAGTGCTATTAGGAAATTCATCCTGGAGAATCACTAGGTATATTGGTCAAATTACATGCTAATACATTTCATATAAATTTCAGAACAATTCCTCCTTCTACAGAAATGAAGAGTTATATATATGGTTTACATAAGGGAAAAATATCATTGATAGGCAGGGTTTTCAAATCGTGGTCTGCTCACTTAACTATTACAAAAACCTTTATTGAAGTACAATATACAAGCAGAAAATATAGATATCACAAATATTCAGATGTGTTAATTTTATCAAACAATACACCTATGTAAAGAGCACCCAGATCTAGAGATAGCATCCCAGAAGCCCTCTTTATTTAATTTTTTTCTTAAAATTTTTAAACTTAAATTTATTTTTTCTTAATTGATACAGGATAATTGTATATATTTATGGGGTACAATGTGCTGTTTGGGTACATGTATATAGTGTGCAATGATCATATCAGGGTAATTAGCATATTCATTGCCTCAATATTTGTCATTTCTTTGTGTTGGGAACATTCAAAATCTTCTCTACTACCTATTTGAAACTATACAATAAATTGTTAACTATAGTCACCTTACAGTGTTATAGAAAACTAGAACTTATTTGTCCTATCTAGCTGCAATTTTGCATCCACTGACCACCCTATCCCTAACCTCCTGTCCACACTCCCCTTACCAGTCTCCAGTAGCCTCTATTCTACTCTCTACTTCTACAAGATCATATTTCTTTAGCTTACACATATGAGTGACAACATGTGATCCTTCTTTTTGTGCCTGGCTTTTTTCACTTAACATAAGCTTCTCTAAGATCATCCATGTTGCGAAAAAGGGCAGGATTTTATTTTATTTTTTTTATGGCTGGGTAGAATTCCATTGTGTATTACTTGTATACACACATTTTCTTTATCCAGTCATCCATTGATGGACACTTAGGTTGGTTCCACCTTCATTTACTCTTCTAAAAAAGGATTTGATATTGCATGTTTAGAAATCTGAAAGGCTGGGCCGGCCCAGTGACGCACTGGAGAGTGCGCCACTTGGGAGCGTGGCAGCGCTCCCGCTGAGGGTTCGGATCCCATGTGGAGACCGGTTCCCGCTCACTGGCTGAGTGCGGTGCGGGCGCAATGCCGAGGGTTGTGATCCCGTTGCCGGTCAGTAAAAAAGACAAAAAGGAAAAAAAAAAAGAAATCTGAAAGGCTAATTGAATAGCCATTTTTCTGAAACATTTTTCTCTTAAGCAATTTAGAGTGATCCAAAAGTATTTGTCATACACTTTCAGACAAATGAAAAAGTACCCTAAAAGGGAAGAAGAGGTAAGTATATTCCTACTTTCTTTCCACTCAGTAAAGGGGGGGGGGGGGATTTATAGAAAACCACAAGAGAAATAACCAATTTGTGAAGAGACCAGGATTATTAGCTTAAAATTTGCAGACTCTTGAAGACTGTGAGTTTAGGGAACCAGGGCTGGGCACAGCCCAGGCTGCAGGATGCTGCCATTAGAAGGAAGCAGATAATCCACCCCAAGCTGGCACCTCTGGCTGTCATTTGGGCCTGTCTTGGTGGTAGTGAGGCCAAGCCCAGCAGCCATGAGCTTCAACAACCCCCAGCCAGGCAGGGATTTGGAAACAACCAGGTCAAAGAAAGCTTTTTGGTCAAAGATAGTCCACTACTCAGATGAAGACAGGAAGGTACGTAGTAAGCAGAGGTGTCTGAAAAGAACAGGGTTGAGAGATTAAGCAGGACTTAATGGCTCCCAAATTGGGGACCCAAGTGGAGGAGGCATGGAAGGTTCTAGAACCTCCTAAAGACAGCAGACCAGACTGTGAGGGTGTAGGACCTGTTTCACAGAGAGTTCAGTGACTACCCTGACTTTATAGATACAGAATAGGTATACGTAAGTGTATCCACAGTTGCAGGGGTAAAGGGGTTTAGATGGTAAAGTTTGAACCAGAATATCCATGTCCTGGCTTTCAGAGCTCGTTCTGTTTTTTATTATTATTCAAGTCAGATCATTTTACTACTTTGTTCTAGAGAATTGTAGCGGAAAGATGTTACAGTTCAGGAGGCTGAAAAATAGAAGTTGAAGCTTAGGACCAGGCAGTTTTGACAGCTATGGGTTGAGGAAGTTTTGGAGGGTGGCTGTGAAATCAGAGTCACATTATTAATCAAACAGCACTCATCATACTATATTTATAGGAAAAAATGAGGAATAAGTAGGTATGCCCATTAACACTCTGCTCTGGCGTGTGTGTGTGTGTGTGTGTGTGTGTGTGTGTGTGTGTGTGTGTGTGTGTTTGGTATATGTGTTTGTTTACGTGTGTGTATATATGTGTGCCCAATACTTAGGTTTATTGTGATATTGTGTGCTATTATTTTCTTTTGGCCTACAGGACTCAGGTTTTCCACTTAGCAATTGAAAATAACAGAAAGTTTCAGTTGTAAGGGCAATTTGTGGACACTGGGGTTTTCGCCATTTAATTTACCTTTACACAGAGCATACAGGTAACTTAATTGTAGCAGTAATTTTGCTACCAGGGAGTGTTTTAAACCCCTGATAATATGGCTAAATGTAATTAATCTTATGCTAAAGAATACACAACTAAATAATGCAAATAATGGTAACTCAATCTCCCTTTACCTTGGATAAAAATTAACAGTAATAACTTGTAAAACTTACCAAAGTCGTATACTCTTTTTAAATATGTCTACTTTATAGCAGTGACTCTACCTACTCAAATACTGTAATAGGAAATGATTCCTGTAAATCGTCTAACTCAACAGTGGTACCTTATTCTCCGTAAAAGAAAGTGGATGGGTTTGGGCTGTTGTTCACTTAGGTCCACGTTGTCAGGTTCTCAAGCTGTGTCTGATGAGCTCTCTTTTCTACTTTAAACAGACAAGGTCATTGATTTAATCTGTATATTAACCCTTTAGCTTTGGTCTGTATCAAAACTATAGACTGTGTACCTCTCCCTAGTTATCTGTTTCATAAATGAGTCCTTCTAAAAATGAGAGATTAGTGAAAACTGGGAGAGTTTGGTAGCTTTATAGACAGTATTCAGATTAAGAATGATGGCAAACTTTAAGGATACTTTTAAGCCTCATATTTATGATTCTATGAGTTAACCACTTCTGAAAAGAAAACCACTTACTCAGGAAGAACTCAAATTGCATCCCTGCTGATGCTCTGATGGTTGTGTCTGTTTCTTATGTGAAAGGTGTTCTCAGCACATACTGAATATAAGAAAATCATGAGGCACTCCGGTGGTTCCAATTCAAGTACAAGCCATGTTTGGGCCCAAGCTAAACTGAGCTGTAAGGTGCACATGCTCGGTGAGAAAGAGTGGGCATCTCATGTGCACACACACAGCCACCTCCCAGGGAGTGCCAAAGGCAGACCCGGGAAAGCTGAATTCTATCAGAAAGTCCAACGTGAGAGTGCAGGTGGCAAAGGGCAGGTCCAGTGGTGGGTCAGAAGCTGACCAGATGCCGGCAATGCAGATGGGAGGAGGAAGGGGTAGGTGATGTGAGAGGGACTTTCTGTAAACAGTTTCTGTAAACAGGAAGGAATGTCTGAGGGTGTGTTTTTAGTACCTACTGGCCGTGGATGTGGCATGTGAACAACAATATAGGATCGAAGCAGATACCCAGTATGAGTATTAGTGAAGAATGAAGCATTTCACTTTGGGAGATTTTCCAAATACCTGAAAAAAATCCTAAATGCATACCTTTATCATTTTCAGGGAAACTTTTTGAATGGGTTGTAAGTTTTTCTCCTTAAGCAGAGTTTAAGAGTTAATGTAAACTTTGCTAGATGACCATCCCTGACTGTACTGTGCTTTAAAATAGTGAGGCCTTCAGGTTTGTCGAGCTCTGGTGGACTATTTATCCATACAGGAAATCAAGAAGTCTCCTTAGATTGTCACATTAAAAAACAAACAAACAAACAAACTTGTGTTTATTTCATGTGTGCATGCAATTTTTCCCTCTAGCAGTTTCTTATTACATCTGAGCCTTCTCAGTGGCCACTTCTATCAGAGCTCTTCTCCACCCAACACTTCTCCCAACCGATTTCTGATTTACCCATTTGGGACTGGAAAAACAGATGTTTAGGTTTGTTAAAATTTTGTGTAAAATAAGAGAGGGTGTCCTGAAAAAATTTCTTATGGATGTCAAACTTCAAACATCTGTTTTAACTCCTCAGAATCCTTTTGGTGCCTTTGTGTTTTGTTTGTTTTCATGGTCAAGATTCAGAGGGGTCGTCTTCAATGTTATTTGACATTACATTTTCCGTCATGTCTTTTATAGAACTGTGACTTGCACAGAGTAAAGGCTTAATAAATATTTGTTGTACAAATAATATATTGATGAATGAGGCAGGACGTGCAGCTTCTGCCCTACAGGATTCAGCCATCTGCCCAGTTCAGCAGAAAGCAGAAGGTACATATAAGTATTAACTGAGGATGGTGTGGATGAAAGCCAATGACCCTGATGTTATTTTGCAGAGAGCCTCAATCTTAAGGTAAAGGGCAATGCTGACCAGCACAACTTTTTGTTTTATGTCAGTGCCTGAGGGTCATGCATGAACCCTCCAGGTCATGGGCCCCACTCCTGCTTTCTTGTTTTACGCTTGGCGAAGTCAGACAGTTAGTTAGGTCACCAGCCTGGTGTACCCTGAGGTTGTTCAGATTTTCAGGTCCTTGATTTGCTGTCATATAGAATCACTATTATTTGCACCCTACAGGGCAGTACTAGATGCTGAAAAACATGTTCAAACCCAGACTCTTGATTCCCCTCCAATCCCAAGCCTGCTCCTCCTGTGGCCTCCCCCAGCTCAGTAAGATCCCCTTCAAATGCCCAGAACCTCAGGGCTGCTCCTCTCTTCCTTTCATATCCCAAATTTACTCCATCAGCAAATCATATCACCTTTGAAATATATTTGGAATTAAATCATTTCTCCTCATTCCCACTGTAACTACCTTGGCCCAACCCACCATTGCTTCTAGTCTAGATTATTGAAATAACCCCCCATGGATCTATCTGCTTCTATGTGTGTCCTCATCTATTTTTCCCACAGTGGCCAGGACAATCCTATCACTATGGAAAGAGATCATGTCAGCTATCTGTTCAAAACACTCTATTAGTTTCCCATCTCACTCAGTGTAAAAGCTAAATTCCTCTTCATGGCCTGCTTCCCTTCCCCCACTTGTCTGACCACATTCATGAGTCTGTCTCCTCCCTCAAGAATGTAATCCTCTTGAGGGCAGGAACTTTGTTTTGTTCACTATTGTATCTCAAGTCTGTAGAATAAGGCCTGGTTGCAGGGGTTCAATGAACATTTGTTCAAAGACCAAATGAATAAGTTAAAGAAAAAACGGACAGAGAGATTTAATCATTCAACAAACATGGGGAGATGCTGGTCAAAGGGTACAAACTTTCAGATATAAGATGAACAAGTTCTGGGGATCTGATATACAGCATGGGTGGTGATGGATGTGTTAATTAATTTGAACGTTGTGATCATTGCACAATGTATATGTACATCAAAGCATCAAGCTGTACGCCTTGAATGTATACCTTTGTCAATCAAATACTTTAAAATAAAACAAATTAAAAATTTTTCAAAACCCCCCAAATCAGGTATTGTGTGTTAACTGCATGCCAGGCACTGTTCTAGGCCCTTGGAATACTTCAGTGAACAGACCAGAAAAAGCCTGCTCTTGTGAATGTCAACTGGCAATGAATGGAGATGAAGGGAGCAGATGAGGGAAGTAGCGAAGGACAGTAGTTAGGAGCCCAGTCTCCGATGTCAGCTCACCTGGGTTGGAATCTCCTCCCTGCCACCTCCCCGACTATCTTGAACAAGTTACTTAAGCCTTTGATGCTTTGGTTTCTCTCCATCTATAAAGTTGGGATAACGTATCTATTGGGTGGTATTTGTGAGAATTATGATACACTGATGATATAGTACACAAAAAGCACTTGACACGTGGCAAGAATTCATAAATATTGACCACCATTAGAGCAAATTAAGACAGGGAAGCCAAACAGTAGTGGCTACAGAGCTGGGTGCAATCCAGAACCACGGTGACCCCATGCCTCAAGCTGCAGCCAAGTTGGGTACTTTTAAGTTCAACACAAGCAGAGGAGATCGGTTCAGAGAAAGCACACAGAGAAAAGTAGAACTGAATGCCTTGCTCTGTGAGAAGCTCGGGTGCCCTGGAGCAGGGACAAGTGGAAGAGTCACACGAGAACAGCAGCGGAGCTTCTGTTTTGCCGCAGCAGGAAAAGCTAGTAAACTCACACCTATCTTGTTGAAGAAAAAGTAGCACTTACATGGAAAAGACAAATTTTATCACTTTTTCTATCCTTCAGAGAAGCGACAAACAAGAAAACAGAGTCCATAAAGTTTATTTTGCTAACTGTAAAAATTAGAATTGAGAACACAGAATTAAATGGAATTAGACTGAGAGGATGTTGAAGTCCTATTAACATATAAACAGGCCTGATTTTTGGTGAAATGCTCTTTGAACACACTGTATGGGGAATCATATAGGTATTGCTATTCCATCTAAAGCACAATCACATATGGGAAAATATAGTTTCCTCTAGAAGAGCAGCTCTGTTGTAACTTAAAGTAAACTATGGCAATAGCTAAGCTTTTTTTTTCTTTCTCTCTCAGCATATGCTATTCCATCTAAAGCACAATCACATATGGGAAAATATAGTTTCCTCTAGAAGAGCAGCTATGTTGTAACTTAAAGTAAACTATGGCAATAGCTAAGCTTTTTTTTTCTTTCTCTCTCAGCATAGTATACTTGAATATAAAGCAGAGTGAAAAGAGAGTCTAAATCATAAAATACACTTGGTTACATATGTATATATTACACATCTCCTGAATATTTATAAAGCTAAGGCATTTGGAGATAGAGTTCAAAGAATTCCCTGAGAAGGGCTAGACACTTCTAACTCTGAGTTATTTGATAAAAGCCAGAATTTACAATAGGTAGGACAAAAACCAATGTTTCAAAAAAGGAGGAATTGGCAAATCTATCTATGATCTGTCACAGTAAGAATTCTTTTGCATTAGTTATGTCCAGGACAGCTTGACCCTTCATTTGCCAAAACTAGTCCATCCCTGAGATATCAGCTGGGAAGGAAAAGGCAGAGGTTCAAGGGAGGGGCTTTGGGCTGCCTGCACGCTGGGGCTGGGAATGGGCTTTGGAAAAATGGCAGAATGAGCACCTGCAGCCTGAGATCATTCTTTCCTGGATCTCAGCCTGACTGCCATCTGCCGAGCCGCCCTGAAGAACCATCTGGAGATATGCAGATGCTCTTAACTTCACAAGGCAAACGCAGACAGGAAAAGGGGACCCAGGTCTCTCTCACCTATGGCATGAACTGATTACAAAAGGAAAACTGAACATTTTGAATTTGTATGTTATATATTTTACATGCACTGAAAAGAAGTGAAAAGGGCTATGATGTGTTTTAGCTTTATTTGTTGTATCTTTTGTCATATTGAACTTACACATTTTAAGTCAATTGATCATCTTTTCTTTTAGGTTTTGCTTTCTGTGTTTTATTTGGAGTATAAAGTTTGAAAGCCAGTTAGCTATATATATATTATGTATAATGTATATATTTATATCTTATATCATTTATATATATATTATATATCATATAACATATCTACATTTATACATTTATGTTGCATATATGTATGTGTATGTAAAAATATAAAATAAGGTTGGAGAGCACACATCCTGACCCAGTAATTCCACTTCGATGGACATATTCTAGAGAAATTCTTGTACAAGTGCAAGGGCAAATACATACAAAGGTGTTCTTTGCAGTATTGTTTTTAATAATAAAGAAATTGGAAACAATCTAATGTCACTGAGTGGGGAAATAATTTGAAGCAAATTGTAGAATGCTTTTACAATGGTGTGGTAAAGACCGTTAATCATTCATCAAACCTGTTTCCATTCTGGGGTAGATCATTTTGCACTGGTGAAGTTGGTTGACAAATTTCACTCAATCAATGAATGGCTACTAGGCTTTAAGCACTGTGCTAGGTGCCATGGATGCAAAAAGATAGAATACCTGTCATCTCAAAGCCTATAGCCTAGCCGTCTTTGTACTTTACTAGCCCAAATATGATCTTGAAATTTACCTAGGGTTATCATGAGATTATTTTAGCTGTTGTTTTGGTTTTGAAGTTGATTATTAAATTACGCTGAAAAATATTCAAATTGATGTCAAACGATTTTACCAATTACAGAGCAAATTCTTGGATTTCTATTCCACCTTGGCTTCTCTGATTCCTATTTTACCTTTCTTTTCCAGGCTTAGGTGCTCTGATGCTAGCCCCTGCCTGTGGTCATCATAAAGAGAAAGGAGAGTTGACAAAATCACTCCCATTAAGATCTTTGTAGAGACTTAACCTGATGCTCCAACCCGAAGAACACTTTACATCTTAGGGGAGAAAACCTTTAACCCAAAGCAATGGTATTGCAAGTATCTCTAATGGTGTTGCAAGTATCACATTCTTTCATCTGCCCCTTAGAGCTCTTCTCTTCCACCTAATCAGTGGTTCTTACCCACAGCTGCACAGTAGAATCACCTGGGAGAACGATTCTAAACACATTGATGCCCGAGCTCCAATCAAGAACAATTAAATTAGAATCCCCAAGGGCACAGCTTGGGACTTGAAATTTTCTAAAAGTTCCCCTGATGACTGTAATGGGCAGGTTGAGATCAATCAAAATGTCCATCTTTTGTAAAATCCTGCAGCTATCTGACAGATAACTAACCACAGAGGGGCAAACAGGAAGTTATGGAGGCAGTCTTTAAATTGTGATGATAAAAGTCTGAAAAAATAAAGATTGGGAAAGTAATTGCAGGAGCGGGCTCTGGGGTCAGACCAGATAAGTCTGTGTTCCTGGTGCACACTCTAGATGTGTGAGCTTGGACATCAATCCCTTTCCTGTAAAACAGAGACCACAATAATTCCTTCCTCTCACAGGACAGTTATGAATATTAAATACATAGATCTGTGCATGTCCATTACTGTAATATCCTTCAAGTACTGCTTCAAATCTCACCTGCTCTGTGAAACCTCTTTCAACTCATGTGGTAAGAATAAGCCACTCCCCTCTCCGGCCTCACACACCCTTGAGATCCAGACTAACGTCATTTACCTATTTATCACTTGGCATTCAAGTTGATATATTTTCTTGTCTATCTCCCCCTCGTGATAGTTTCTGTTGAGCATGATGAAGAATTTTGGAATGAGGAAGATTATTATATCATGTTAAAGAAATACACATCAATTCTTACTTTATTGAATGTTTTTACTGCCTCTTCCCCATATTCACTCTCTGAGAAAGTGAAACCATCAGAGCAGAACTTCTGCAATCTCCCCACCTCTGCCCACCACCTGCACCTGTGTCAGGATGCCCTGCCTCCCCTCTGTTATCACAGATGAACTGCCCCTTCCCCGGGTAAAGGCCAATCCCTCCGCTTGCCCACGAGATCACATCTCTTGTCTGCTCGGTAGACACCTGTCTTCCGGGCTTGACTGTCAGTGAAATGTCTGGTTGTGGTGGCACCTCAGAACCAAGACTGCACAGGGACACTGTGAAATTCACCTATTGCCTAGGGACTACCCATGAAAAATAAGTAAATAAAAATTCCATAGCCAGCAGGGCCTCAGCTTTAATATTAACATTAATATTAAATATTACAGAAGTTATTACTGATAGCAGCTACAGAAAAAGCAAAACTCTGCCAGAGTTTATGAGTCTTACTAGCCGTGTAACTTATTGGGCAAGTTATTTAATCTCTCTGAGCCTCAGTTTCCTTCTTTGTAAAATAAATTATTATAAGAAGTAAATGATACAGAGTTTAGCACAACATCAGCCTAAATAAATATTGGCTGTTATTCTTGATTCATCCAAGTCTTTGTTTGAATATTTCTTTCTTAAAGAGACTTTCCCTGGCTACCCTGTTTAAAATAGTCATGTTACTCTCTTTCTTTTATCCTGCTTTATTTATTTACTTCATAGACCTTATCACTACCTCACATTGTGTGTGTATGTGTGTGTGTGTGTGTGTGTGATCTGTCTTCCCTGCCAGAAGTAAACTTTATGTGGACAGGAACTTTGATGATTCACTGCTGGGTCTGGAATAGTGCCTAGCACATGGTAGGCATTTAATAAATATTTGTTGAATAAACAAATGAATGATTATGTTCCACATTCTCATAACTTTAGGCTAAAAGTACCTGAAATAAAAGACAATTTATCTAATTTTAAAAATCCACCTCCGTAAACTCCAGTTTTTAACAACTCACACTCTTAAGAAATGTTTTCTTATCACAACCAAATATTTAGTGTTAAGAATTAATTAACAACACATCTAAATTTCTTTCCTTTTGCTCTCCAATTTACGGATTGGAGAACCACTGGTCACTCTCTTCGAAGTGACCTTTTGTGAGTTAAAGAGCATTGATAAATCTCTCCTCAGCCTCCTCATTCCTGGGTGGAGAAATCTTGGTGTCTTTACTTTCCTTTGGTTAAAAGTATATAATTCTATGTAGTTCTCTTCTGAGGGTTGACCAGAACCTTCACATCCCCCTTAGGCTTGGAGTTTAGAAGTGGAAGGACGCTTTCAAGTACTGCACTGAATAATTGCTGAGTTACCTCACAAGCTCTGCCCTGGTCTCCTATTTATAAATCCAGGAATCGTGCTTCTGTGTTTTCCTGAACGCGTTGGTGACTTGGGGTCGGCACGTTACCCACAATGACCTCAGGGACTTTACCAGCCCAACTTGCATACACCTAAGTTTCTTCCTTTCACTGAGCCTCAGCCTGTCTTTGGCCACTGTTGTGAGCTGAATTGTATCCCCTGCAAATTTGTATGTTGCAGTACTATTCCTCAGTACCTCAGAATGTGACTGTGTTGGGAGACAGGGTCTTTACAGATATAATTAATATAAAATGAGGTATTTAGGGGGGACCCTAATCCAATATGACTGATGTCCTTATAAGAAGAGAACATTAGGATCCAGACACAAACAGAGGGAAGATGAAGTGAACACAAGGAGAAGGTGGCCATGTACTTGCCAAGGAGTGATGCCTCAGAAAAAAAACAACGCTGCCAACATCTTGATCTTGGACTTCCAGGCTCCAGAACTGTGAGAAAATACATTTCTGTTGTTTAAGCCACCTGGTCTGTGATAGTATGCCATGGCAGCCCTAACAAACTAATATAGGCACTTTTCCTATTTACCAGGCATACTTTCAAGTCTGATCCTGTCTCCCAAGATGCTAGATTCTACAATCTACTATTCTACTGCATTTAACCTCTGGCACTCTTTCCTTTGTATCTGAAAATTAACATTAGAAGGAAAACACCCCAAAGGGAATAGGCACAAAGTTTGCTGGACATGATAGTGTCATAGGAGGGAGATTAAACTCTAGTCTTGGTCCCAGTTCATGGTTGCCTGCTCTGCAGGATGTCTGGAAAAGCACATCTTTTCCAGATGGACTGGGCTGGAGGTCCACATTAAATGTGTCACCCAGAGACCTGATAATTGAGGATTTGGGATGAAGTGAGCTTATCAAAGGAATGTGTCTGTGCAGACATAGGCACCATCTGTACTCGGTATCAAGGACCAAGCTGTAGAAATAATGAGGGGTCGTGGAGAGAAGGGCAAGAGAAGTCAGAAATGGAGCCAGAAATGGCAGCTGATGAGGCAGGAAGAGAACTAGGAAAATGCTTATCAATTTAACAATGAATGGACAGAAAGGAAGAAACACCCCTCCAACCTCCCTACCTCCACTGGCCACTAACGACTTACCTCAGTAAACCCAGTGGGCACTTTTTAAAGACACTTATCATTTTTAACCCACTGGCAACACTTGACATTGATAACGGCAGGAAGAGAACTAGGAAAATGCTTATCAATTTAACAATGAATGGACAGAAAGGAAGAAATACCCCTCCAACCTCCCTACCTCCACTGGCCACTAACGACTTACCTCAGTAAACCCAGTGGGCACTTTTTAAAGACACTATCATTTTTAACCCACTGGCAACACTTGACATTGATAACCATTCCCTTCTCCTTTTGGCAACATTCCCTTCCTTCGTCCACAGTACTGCTTTCTGCTCTTCCTCCTGTCCCTGGGATTGCTCTCCCATTGCTTCTCAGTTTCCTTCTCCTTTAGTCACTTCTCAGATGTCAACTTTATTCAGGAATCTGCTCCAGTCCCCCTTTTCACTCAACACACCCTCCCACATCAGCCACAGTATAGTTCCCCAACCCCTTCATAGGCAGCGTTTTATTCTTGACTTTTCCAAACACTTTATCTCTTTCCAATATTTACTTTTCCTATGACCCATTGTCAACAAGATTTTATTGATGAGTAACTTTTCTCCTAATAAGCTAATTTCATTCATGCATTCATTCATTCATACGTTTATTCCCTTAACAAATATGTACAAGGTTTTACGTGCCAGGCACTTTTCAGAGCACTGAACTACAATATTAACTATCAAATGAGGCTCATGTACATTTTACAAGAAACCTTCGATTCGGAAGTCCAGAGGAGTAAGTATTGATCACATAGTTCACATTCTTGTTAAAGTTTACGTAATGCTTTTGTGTATGATGCTCATAACAACTCCATGAAGTAGACTGGGCTGGTATCATCTTAACCTCAGGAAAGTAAGGCCCAGTGGTTCTGACTAAAATGTCCAGCTAAAATATGGTAGTCAAAACCTGACACAGGTCTTTTAGCTCCTAAGCTCATCCTGATTTCATTTCTACTCCAGTCATGACGTCAGAGCTAGTTGTCAGAGTGCTTTGAACTCTGGAGGAAAACAGGACTTCCATGGTGTATTGGTTTCCCGGTGCTGCTGTAATGAATGACCACAACTTAGTGGCTTAAAACAACATGTGTTTATTCTCTTACAGTTCTGGAGGCCAGATGTCCAAAATGAGCTTCACTGTGTTGAAATCAAGGTGTCTCCAGGGCCACACTCCCTCTGGAGCTTCCAAGGGGAGAATCTGTTTCTTTGCCTTCTCCCAGCTTCTGAAGGCTGTCCTTGT